>NW_015439235.1:0-6676 GCF_001577835.2 Coturnix japonica | reverse complement strand
AGAAAAGAAAAGAAAAGAAAAGAAAAGAAAAGAAAAGAAAAGAAAAGAAAAGAAAAGAAAAGAAAAGAAAAGAAAAGAAAAGAAAAGAAAAAGACTTTACTGGGAACACTTTTAAGCCCACAGCAAGGTTCTGAGCTCCTCACATGGTTCAAGACAGACTGTATAACTTTTAACAATATGCTAAATTGCATTGTGAATTTGGTCTCACAACACAAAAAAATAAGGTATATCAGTAAGAACCTCATGTCCTCATGTGTTGTTTACTGCTGATCTAAATCAGTTTCGATGAAGTCTGTACATGATTGAAATTGGGTGCCCAGACAGCCTTTTTGCCAGAGGGTTCTCTTAGGTTTCTAAGGGCAGCACTGGGGTGTGTCTTGGTATAAAATGAAGTAATGAAGTCTATTTGATACGCTTCTTTTGAAACACAGTCCTTATGAAAAATGCAAGAGGAAGTGCTCTCCTATTGTTCACTGCCAGTTCATCTAGTTTCCAGCTCAAGAAAGGGAGAGGATTATTTTGGGGTACTTTAATGCGTGGGGGCTTTTAAGTGGATATAGATTTGTTCTGTTTGTTCTATTTGTTGTTGATGTGCCAGAAGTTCTTGAAGCCTGATAATGCTCTCTCCATGTTTTATTCAGGTTGTCATCGGTAATGAAATACAATTTAATTTTACTTTCCTATTATACTTTTCTCATATTACTACAGAAAAAAATTGTGCAGAATGTTTTTTTATCACTGCTCACAAACAAGGGTGCTTTAAAAGCAAATGTATGCAAAGAATTAATGTTTTTGCAGAAAGGCTTTAATTTATTATTTAGCTCTATTTCTCCAGTGATAGCAAGAATATGGTTTTTATGAACATCATAGTGTACTTAATTCTCGAAGACAATTTACACATTAAAAATAAATTGTAAAATCCCAGTAGGATTCAGCATGTTGACACATTTTAGATTAATGATGGTAATGCTGATGACTACTAACTTTTAAATACATAAGTTAGATTGCAGAAAAGTGATTATCAAGAGTTATGTTAAAGAAAAGCAGAAAAAGACATTCCTTTAGACAGTTAGCCTCATCTCTTAAGAATGGGATCTCAATACTTCTTCATGTATTCTGTTGCTAAGAGTCTTTACAAATAAAAGTCTTCTTAAAATTCAAGCCATATTTTGGAGAAAGACTGCAAGTATATTTTCTCAAAAACCTATCAGGTCTGGATATCTGTTGCTGCCCCTATTCCTGTGGCAACTGGGTCTCTTGTTGCCTAGTCTGCTAAAGTTTGTACTCTTAACCCTTTATGTCAACTCAGTATCCAAACAGGATGCAGCAGTGTGTACCTGGCACAGCAGAAAATGCTGCTCTGGTTTGCATTGGTCAGAACTACTGCAGTTACCAGCCAGACTTCCCCTAAACTGGTGGAGGAGCCTTGTCCAACTCATAGAATCATAAAATTATTTGAGTTGGAAGGGACCCTTAAACTCCATCTAGTCCAACTCCCCTGCAGTGAACAGGGGCACCACAGCTAGATCCAGTTGCTCAGAGCCTGATTCAGCCTGACCTTGAAGACTGTGACATTTTTCTGCCCCCCACCCTGGAGTGTCAACACACAAACTCATTTTGTGCTCTGGTTGCCCAATCTCCTGTATCCTTGAAACACATTTCCCAACCAAAATCTTCACCTTTACAACCTCCCCAGTCACTCATATTCATTTCCTCTTAATCTTTTTCATTGTGCTCATAACTCCTCTTCCTGTTTCAAGACTCACATTTTCTTGAAATAGATTTTAAGGAGAAAAAACCCTTTGGCTATTAGGTACCTTTTCTGTCCTTTTGCAGATTTTTACTTAAATCCTACTTCTTTTGCATTCCTTCATTAGGTTGCTGTCAAACCTCTGTGCATTTTTGCCTCAGGATAATAGAATACATATGCATAATACATAGTTTGGATGTCAATAGATTTTATTACAGTTTGGGATGGTAGTTCTGCTTAATTTCATGCTATCCACTAGACAGTAGTTTACTAGACAGTAAATTGTTGCTTCTGAAAGGAAGGTTATACTTCAGGCTAAATTTTTCCCTGACTTACATTCAAGTAACTTTCTATCAGAGTCAGTAGTTGACCTATAATGCATCTGAAAGTGAAACAGAATTTCTTGTCTCCTTAATAGACCTTCCATACAATCCTGTATATTACCGATGTACCTCCCTGATACGAAGAAAATGAAAAATCCTCAATTCATGGTGAATTTCTATGGTTAGTATTATCTGATAAAATACTACTGAATGAACAGGACATTGAGGGAAGGCTGTTGAGGCAAACAAAGCATCCAGGAAAGCACTGCTACATGTCTAGCAGAAGGTCAAAAGCAAGAATAAATGTAGGTCAGCAGAAAAGCCAAAAGCAACAGTGAAATACTGAGAAAATTCCAGAAGAAATAAAGAAAAAGTGACCCACAAAAGGGCTCAGTCCTCAGCACATCTCCTAAAACAGTTTGTCAAAGAAAATTGCAGAAATCAGCTCAGCTCTATCAGCCTTTTTCCCCCCTTTCCTCAGCATTGTATGAGAAATAAAGTAGCAGTTTTGCAAACCCATCTCTTGATATCTACAGGGCCACAGATTTCTGATTAAAAATAAAACACTTTGGAATATCACCAATAATTCCTTACTGTCTGCCTGAGAATAAAACCCAGCATGACACTAATCTGATCTCACTGTGTGAGTGGAAATGCCATCCACACCTCTCATGGAAGGATGGCATGATTTTCACCTGGTTTCCCCATTTTGACTTCAGAGTTCATCCACAACAGGTCCTCCCACATGCTGTAAGGAGGAGAGCACAGGTTGTTTGAGGTCTGCTCAAGCCCAGGATCCACCACCATCTGTTTGTTTATTCAACTGCCTCTTCCTTTTCCCATATTTGTATTCAGGTGTCTGAATAAAGGACTATTGTACTTCTGTGCATTCAGTGACTGCAATGAACAGTGATGTGTGTGGAACGGTGTGTAAAAACAATGAGCCGCTCAGAAGATTCTGGGATAAAAATCTGCCTGTACTCCTTTTGTATCTCTCTTTCCTAAATTGCTTACCGTGATTTTTGTTTTATAGAAGCAAAAAAATGTGTCAGACATAGGATCACTGGGACATTTTCAGGGTTGATTCATCCACAGATTTAGAGATCCCACCTACAGGGATGCATCTTTTCTGAACAGAACAGACTTTCTGGCAGCAGATAATTGGAAGTAATTAATCACACCACAGGCAAACAAATCCAGACATAAATCATTAAACTAACAAGAACATGATCTGCTTCTCTACACCTTCCATCTCTTTATCTGCCTTCATGCTTCTCTGGAGGAAGATCCTCATCTTTCAGGGAAAATACATCTTTCAGGGTTCTCACTGCATTTTATACTTTATAAAGGCAGAAAGAGGGCTTATTTTTTTTTCTATTTTTTTTTCTTGTCTGACCATGATCCGAATATGTTTCTCTATAGATCTTCCAAACTGAGAATACCAAGAGAGCACACGTGATTCAACCATCATTAAGTATCATTTGCAATCATGTAGTTTGTCATCAGTGTTCTGTCCATTCAGCAGGTTTTCATGCTTGAAATACCCATGATGACCCCTGAGATGTGTCAGCTAGTTTGTTACACAAACTAGTTCTGATAACATGCTTTTTATTACTACTGTCTTCAGTGGCTCAGCTATCATTCACATTCATTGTACGATAGAAAAGCCTTGCATCTCTGACCTTATTCCCCGTGACCTAGCTACAATACTTTAGATTTAATGGTCTTATTGTTGAGATGCCCTTGGAGAGATCCTTATGATTTTCCTATGGAAGTCTCCTTGAAATATGGTGTCTTATCAGAACATTTGCACTTCAGAATATTCTAGAAGGGACTAAGTCACTAACCATTTCACCAAGTATGTCTTGTATCTGTAACATAAGCTCAAATGTGTCCTTCAGAAAGGGCAATTATTTTAGGAAATGAGAACAAGTTAGAGAAGGGTATGCAACAGACTCTGATCTGTATTTAATCAGTCCACTCCCTTTCAATAGGTATCTAAGGAAAACCCCCTAACCTTGCTGATGTAGAAAGCATACTCTAGTTAACTCATTATCAGTAGATGGGAATCCTTGAAATGGAGAAGGGAAGTTACACATCTGATTATATTCTTATCATATGTGAAGTGAAATGGAAAGAAATTTGACAAAGATAGTATCTCAAGACATAACTATGTGAAGGAAACTGCTAGCCAAAAGAGGAGTCCAGAAATTTTGTTAGTGTAGAGCTGAAAATGAATAGGCAAAAGCATGTTCTGCACATTGAAAGTTAACCAAGTATACTCATCTTATCACTTCCTAGTAAATGCAAAAATAAGATAAATGAAAGCTAACACACTTTGCTTCCCCTGAATTTTAATTCACGTGTGACCCTGTGTATCTTGACTTAGAACCTAACCCTGTTTTTCTGTTATCAGTTATCAACAGCAAACTAAAGTGGTTCAAAATCTGAGACTGTTCGGTTGTTTTTGTGTGTGTGTGTTTTGGTTTGGTTTTTGTTTTTGTTTTTGCTTTTTCTTTCTTGCATTGATTTAAAACAAAACAAAACAACAAAGCAGTCAATGTCAGAGGTCATTAAGATTCACAACTATCTAGATGTTTTAAGAAAATTAAATGTTGTCAATGAGATTTAGCTCAAGGAGAAAGAAATCACCTTTACAAAAATATGTGTTATTCCAAAGTTTTCAAAAGTTGACAGGAATGTTTGTCTCCTATCCCCCCTGTCCCGTCCCCCCCCACTCCTCCCCACAAAAAAATCTTTTAACATTACTAACACTTTCCTTCTAGTAATTTAAATTTTTATGGTTCATGTCAGTTATCTCTTGGACCAACCTTGGCTGCACTGTATTTTGCATAAGTATATTTTGTATTTTGTTAAGTGCAAATCCAGTGCAACTGTCATATACATTGGAGAATATTTGAGTAATTCCAGACCATGATTCTATCAAGCCATAGCATGTTCCAGTAACAATCATTTCAACTCAACGGTGCCTCTTCACATAACGGCTTAATTTGTATCTAGTAACAAATGGAGCCTCAAGTTGGAATGATCTTACAGTCCGTGTAAGTATAAGAACGCTGCCAAGCCTGCCAGCATAAATTCCCCAGACTGCTATTGCTTTGTGCTGAGAAAAACAGGTGAAGCCTCTGCTTTCTGAAATAGTAAGCATAAGATCTATTTAGTATGTACTATCTGGGAAGCTATTTCTGAAGAGAGAGGTCTGAGATCAGATTATAAATTATCTATGACTGCTCAGTGTTGCATGTGTCATACATCTAAAAGCCAGGAGGAAGAGTACTTAATTGCCTGTAAGACTGCAGGTTTAGGAAACAACCAGTTCACTGTAGGCATGCTCAGAGGCCTATTACCTTAGTCACTAGTGGCTTGATATTCAACAGAACATCGGTTCTTCAACAACTGTAACACTTGAAAATTTAATGTGTTAATCCTCACCAGCCTTTTACATTGTAGCAGAAGATTATATCCATTACTCAAGGAAGGAGCCTGAGGCAATGAGTCTGAAGGCTCTGACAGAAAACTAAAATGAAGTAGTCTAAGACAACATCACTCAGATTTCTACTCCACACTTGCTTTACTGATTTCCTTCTCACACTTACACCAGTAGATTGGAGGCCCGAATAGCCCAAACATTCAACTTTGGGCTTCAGCTGCTGTTTAAGCACAAAGGGGACTGTTTCAGGGTCAAACTCAGAAAATCTTAAAGTACTTCAAATCCCCAGTCAAGGAAAAAAATCCATTATCAAACATAAATATGTTTGCCTCACACCTCTTAGGGTAATTATCCCTGACAACATGGTAGATACATGTGAACCTCAATCTTAGACGATTTTCTTCTTGGCAATTTTCATGCTCACCCTTGTTTACACTGTTTATGTATGAATTGCACTTAACTTAAATAACAAGATAGAGTAGAGGAAATTTGGCATTGCAAATGCATCACTGACAAGTAATAAAATGTATAAAAAGGAAAGCTGTATTTATGGACATTCTATTGGCTTCAGTGTGAATCTAATATGTGAAGTATGTGCTGCTTACCTCCTGCATAGTCTAACCCTCCTTACGCTAAGATGGTAGCACAGAAAAACCTAAAACCCACAGTCAACAACCAAATAATTACAGGAGGTACTGTGATAAACAGCCAATGCATTTGTCAAACAAGGCATCTGTAATTGCTTTAGGCAATTACGGAAGCGGTAGTAGGAACACAACAGGCAAGGGAAAATTATCACAATAAAAACTAGAAGATAAAGGAACACTTATAATGGAGCATTTGGACAGTTTTGGTAAGGATGGATTGAAGGAAAAACAGTTCAAGGCTGCCCCTTTTGGCTGATGTTGGCAATGAGAATGAACACTTGCTTTTCTGAGGATGGTTCATGTCAGCAAGGAACCTCAAATCAGTTGAGATGTCGAGTTAAATTGTTCAGCTGACAGTCTCATAACTAAGACTAGCTGGAAAGCACAAATGGAACTTTGTGAAAACTGTCTGTTTTCCACATTCCTCCCAGAAATTTAGAGAGACATAGGTGAGTTTCGGTGACTCACCTATCTCCAAGATAGGTTTTTTTTATCTCCAACAAGA
>NW_015439234.1:0-6765 GCF_001577835.2 Coturnix japonica | reverse complement strand
AAAATCCCCAGCCATTGATTTAATATTTTGCTTTGTTTGCCATTCTTTAAGCAATCAGCTTCAGGAAAACATAGGCTATAAAACTAATTCCAACTACAATAGAAAGGTTGGTGAAAGGAGAGCAATAGACTTTGGACTAGTATCTGATCATCTTTATAAGGTCACGCCCTCGGACCCCCTGACTGACAGATCACATGCTATTGCTGTAATCCCTACAGTTCTTTCACAAGCGTGTTTGGCTTTGAGAGCAATACCAAATATTTGAGTCTAATATAGCCACTGCAATACCTTACAAGGCTGACATATCATTCTGAGCTGGTAGTAGGTCAAATCCTGCAAGTCTCATTTGAGTTGAACTCTTATGAAGACCAGCAACAGAGAAAATGATCAATCAGAAAAATAAATAAATTTTAAAAAAAGTAATAATAAAAACGTTTGTCAGTTTCTAAAATAAAAATGTTTGATGATGAAAATACTGTCTTCATCAATTTCCAAAATAAACCAGATTTGTTCCTTTCTGAGGTACTCACTGGTATGAAGCTTGCAGTCATTTTTTTAAAACAGTGAAAACCTTGAGTTGATTCTTCTACCTAGAAATAGGAAATAAGGAATTGTCCACCATGTAACCTTTGTAAAAGAAATCATTTCCAAATGTTGGAAAGGAGGGAAAACATTTAAGAACATTTTAAGGGCAAATATACCAGTGGAATCACCAAGAGCATATTTTGAGTCTCAGCTACAGAGTTGTTTGGGTCATTGGTGCAACTAATGCTGAGGATGCTGAGCACTTCTGTCTCATCAGCATTGCATGGCTAACCAAAAACAACAGGAACATTCACTGTCAGGAACTGGATTTGAAACATGGCCACACCTGCATGATGTTGGCATTCACAAGGTGCTACATGACTGGTAAGCATCACCTACCATGAAGACTAGTGGCAGAAATGACATTTCAGCAAACAGAGACTCACATTTCTCTGACTCTACTCTATTTGTAATCTTCCATTGCCTACTGATGAGAGATCTGGTGTGGAAACTTTTGGGCAAGGCAGATATCATGGGGATGGCTTCAGCAACCTAACTTTGCGCCTGCTCATGCTAGATGTTGCAATGAGACTATTTTAGCAATCTGTGAAAGGGCTAAATTCGACATTTGATTCATCCTGTTCTAGGATTTTAAAATGTAATGTAAATTAGTCAGAAACCAGTCTTTCTTCCATTTTCTCTTTTCAAAATGTAATACAGTTAAATGACAGAGATTAATTACTGAAGTAATTACTGTTGGAAAGCAAAAGGACAGTTGTATGAGAGAGTCTCTCTCATGATGACCAAGTCTTTCTTGACAATTATGCTTAATTCCAACAATGATTATTCTGTGTGGCAAAATCTATCAGCACAAGGGCACACAAGCATTGATGCATTCTCACTCACTAGGAAATCTGAGAATGAGGTAATTATATTTGACTGAGACTCAGACGTTTTCATTCCCAGAGGCATCTTTAGGACCCTTTTTTGGAGGGATACATATAATCGTCTCCCTTCCTTGCACTGAGTACTCCATTTATTCCACTTCTGCTCATTTAGTCAGAACTGAGTAAAATTAGTCCTTTCTTATCCAGGCTACAACTGTTCTCTGTCTAGCACTTATATACATACAACAAACATACACACACATGCATACACATGTAAATTCCTGCCCCCCTCACTTGTGTCTGTGGGATTATGAGATTACATTGTTTCCAGTCCAAACAAGGGGGCTGTGTTTTCAAATCCCTGAAGATCTCGCTTTATTCACGAAACATAATGAACAATTAAAACTCTTGGATAAGAAGGCTAAGGAATTATATAATTAGTTGCTCCATAATGCAACTTTTTCACCATACCCAAGTACCCAAACTCACCATAAACATCACTGCAGCCACTGCTGAGGACAAGATACTGTATGACATTCATATGGTTGATGATATCTCTTTCAAATAGCTCGTCTGAAATTTGCCGAATGATCTCTTCCCTGTAAAAAACGAACAGCCCCCATCTCATTAGTCAGGGCTGAAATCCTCTACCCACAGTACTAGATGCCACCAATATGTCACCAGAGGCAGAGGATGTTATAGTCTTAAAACGAACAGTTCATTCTAAGTACTGATAGAAGGAAAATGAATGTACCCTGCTATGCTTTCCTTTATTTCAGTGAGTTTCTGTCCTAACCAGACGCAGCTGCACTTTAATAATCTTTGAAGGATACTGGGAAAAGCTTTTCTACATGAGAGTGTGTGTACCTAATTGTGTGTGTGTGTGTGTGAGAGAGAGAGAGAGAGGGTGAGAAGAGGCTTCAGGCTCTAGTGCTTCCTTCCAGGTGTCTTCGTCTGCATGATTTCATCTGTGAACCATAATCAACTTCCTTAATGAAATACGTAATTAACATATTATAATTGTGGTAAAGATGATTTTGACAGAAATCATTTTCCATATCTAATACTATGCTAATTTAATCTGTTCCTCACTCCCCGACATGACCTTTAGTGATTAAGTTTCATGGCAGATTTTTTTTCTTTTTTTTTTTTCCTTTTTTTTTTTTTCTTTGTGTGTGTGTGTGTGTGTGTGTGTGATGGACTGATTTATCCACAGACACTGATAGCACTATGCCTCCACGGCTGTCATTTTTCTCTGTGCTTCTGATACAAAAGAACACATTGATGAGTGGACATACGGAAGAAAGAAGTGAGGACCTGCTCTGGAGTTTTGTTCTGTGTGGGTTCCTGCAAGTTGATGATGGGAAGCTTCAAGGCAGGAGGTGTTTAGATTGCCTACTGACAAAACAAACTTCTCCCTCCAGTAAAAATGTCAATAAGTACAGCTCAGCAGAAGAAAACATGCGGCTTGGTAGGCAAAAGGGAATGAAGATACAGTGCTTATTTATAACTAGTATGTTTTTAGCCATTTAAATTTTGTCTCTCTTTCCACCTCCAGGTACTTTGAGGTATAATCCTCAGAATCGTTTTAAAATGTAACGCATGTCAGTGGCACTATAGAGAAGGTTTTGGTAGCACGTTGCTTTCTCCTCAAGGAGGCAATTTTTTAGCTGGGTCCTGAAAGTTGCAGCTGAGTGGGTGCTGAAGGAGCAAGAAAGTTTATCAGGCCAAGGTAGAAAGCTGGTTCTAGACAGAATAGACAGAGACTCCCTATTTCCTTCACTACCAAGATGATTTATTTCTGATGACAACTTGCAGAAAATAAAGAGGACTTCAGTTAGTTGTGGGCATTCTCCAACTCTTTTTTCTCTTCAACAGAAATGAGAGCTTTTCAGTGAAATACCTCAATCCCTGTGAGAAATTTGGGATCCTTTTTTTGAGATATGGAGGCTATTTATTTTTTAAGGGAAAAAAGCAGACTGGATAATAATACAGATTGCAAAGATGGAATACACATTTTTGTGTCGCTGCAGCACTGTTCCTAAGAATCCATGGCCCACCTATTTGGACAAACCTGCTTTGTAGCTATCACATGCATTTTTTTGCTGTGATTGAATGGATCCTGTTATTGAGAGGTCTGCATCATCTTTATTTTTTTTATTTTCAAGTGTTAATACTGTCTTCAAAAATCAGTAGATTATAGTCATGCTAATCTCCCTTCTGTTTCTATTTATTCACATCTTAGACGATGTTTTTTTTATTCTTTGCTTAGTTTCTCTAAATGAAGTCCATCCATGGTACAGGCTAATGAAATGCACAACAGTGATCAACACACTACACTACACAAAGGTGCACTTTTGCCTCTGTACACTGGAGGTATAATGCTTCCACAAAGAATAACTAAAATCACACTAATATTTTATTTTTACTGTGATAGCATAGTAGGCCACATATTTTTGCCTACCTTCATACATGTATATAACTTTTGGGCTTAGCACTGCTCACTTTTCAAACTTATTCTTCAACTTGTATATCTGTGTTACTCTTCAGGTTATCTGCCATAATCCACTTTGCATTACACTCAAGGACATGTAATGTACTTTCAAATTGATGTCATCTGCCTAATCCTGAAGGTTTTGTAGTTTTGTTGTTGCCATTGTTCTTTGTTGTTGTTGTTGTTGTTTTTCTAATATAATCCTCATTTCCAACAGTTGTCCATCTACATTACAAATTATAGCATGATTTGTGCATGATAAGTATTTGCAACCTAATTAGATCTTTTCAATTATACAGAATGGAAAAGAAATCAAACAGTTGATGAATATGATGATGTTTGTCTTAATGAATTATTTGAGCAATAGATTGCTAGTGAAGTCTTGGAAAAGATCCTTTAAAATAAATTTTGTTATATAAATATATGTATGAAATTTTTAGTAGAGTTTGGAGTATTTAACATTCAGAAGAATGAAGATAGGCGTACATGGAAGAGTGACACAAGGACTTCTGCACTTGGAAATACATACTAGGACTGTTCAACCCATAGAAGAGATAGAATCATAGAATCATGGAATCATAGACAATATATATCCTATAATATCACGGGTGGCATGTGAAAGGTGCTCAGAAAATAATTTGCTGTCTGGTGTATGGATATGGTAAATAAACTCATAAACACAAGTCATTGTAATTGTTGATGTTCAGCTAGGTTCCCAAATTGAAATATCAGGATTACTAGATATGAAAACACAGCATCTGGGTAAGATGCACTGAGTTCAGAAAAGAAAGGTGGAAAACTAGTGGAGGTATTAATATGTCTTCCTCTTTCTTATACCTTTATCTATCGATGGGTGACTAAACTGTTTTTCTACTTCATAATTTTATTCAAGTTCTTGTATTCTCAATATAGTGAAGAAAGTTTGGGGAAAAAACTGGCCCTAATATCATACTGACTTCAACAACAAACCTGCAGGAGTTAACCAGCTCCTTTGTAATCGGTAGGTTGGGGAATGTCGTGATTTTTAATTCTTAAGTACACAGAGTTATCATTTTATTATTATTATTATTAATGATGATGATGGTGTATAAAACCAGCTCTCACTTCTTCTGCTACATCTGGATTGTGGCCCTTAACATTTTCATGTGATCTGAGGCTGCAGTTTGAGAGGTGGAGGTTTAGTCCTTCATTACTGCAGCATCCCATTTCCTCTCAACTGGCAGAGCACAACTGTGGCAACAGCTTGACAGTATGGCAGATGAGGTATGAGTTACATTTGGCATATTGGCTTAGAGAAGCTTGTACCTCAGCTACCTGTAAAATAATCCCCATTGTTATTAGTGCATTTAAGTCTCTGTCTTTCATTAGCAGAGAAATCACATTTACACTTAAGGAAGGGTAGCACAGTTCCATTAACCTAGACTAAAATTGCAATATTAAGCTAAACATAAATAATCCCTTACAATAGTTTACTATTAAGAAATGACATATGATCTTTGTTTACTTTTGTCTGTTCAATCTTAACACATCAAAGAAACTGAGAATTAGTCTTGAAGACCTCAGTCCTCAGTTGGTGCACATTAGTATTTATTTTCACTCTGTTATAAATAAGATGACCAATCACAGTCTAACTGGACAAAACAAAATCTCCCAAATCTAATTTTACAGACTAAATTCAAAAGTATATAAAAAAAAGAAAATCTATTTGAAATTATCGTTGATGTGATTCAGCTCTGTGAACCCAAAGGCTCTTTATTCTCTCTTTTTAAAAATAAAATTGATATGTTTTAATTAACTTAGTACCATTTCATGTTTCAATATAAATTTGTAAATCTGGTAAAACTCATCTCTGCTGAAAGCTGAATGTAGGCATATATTGCAACAGAAGCAGATTCTTTTCTATTCCCAACTAGCTACAGTTTTTTGCTGGTGTACATATGTTACTCACTGCTTTATATATATGCTGAACAATATTAGGTGAAGCTATTTTCTTTAATCCCAAAATAACATTTTTTATAGGGAAGAAAAATTGTTTATGTTGGAGACTAGAGTTAGGTAGGCCTGTAAGGCAGCGAAGAGGGAGTCTACTGGTAGCTTGTGAATATACATGTCTTGTATCATTTCCAGCTCTTGTTTCCCTAGGGAGGTTTCTGTATGTGTTTTCCCCTTTTGTGTACTAGCACTTCTTCCCACAGTGCAATTTTCAATGTACTCATATATTGTTCTGAACATCTTTGGATCCCCAGATGTTCATGTGGGTTGAGAAAGTCATAGACACTTCAGTTGAGATTCTTCATAGACTCTAGATCTGCAAGGCAGTTTGTACATTTGGCATCCCATGGTGTCCATTCAATAACTCAACTCTAGCCAAGAAAATTAAATCTAAAATCAGTAAGATGGAACTGTATTATATATATGAGCAATGCATCAAGACTTTTCTGCCTTGAAAAGGCACTGTGGTGAGTCACTGGAGTTACATGGTGTCTCTAAGTGGCCTTTACGAGACAACTAAGCAGATTCTGAGGGAGCCATGGTTGTTTTAAAGTGAATTTGAAAAGTAAATACAATAGTGGGAGTTATGGATCAGCTTTTAAAAGGTTAGGAATCTAACATCTTTAAAAAGGCTCTGTGTATCTGTGCCCCTTCTGATTTGCTGGAGGGAAAAGGAGAGAAGTGAGGGGATAGTTAAAGATGTCAGGACAGGAAAATTGCCAAGCTGGTCTTGATTTGTAATGAGCTTCTTCAAACCTCTTTCACCGCAGGGATCCTTCTTTTCTTTTCTTTTCTTTTCTTTTCTTTTCTTTTCTTTTCTTTTCTTTTCTTTTCTTTTCTTTTCTTTTCTTTTCTTTTCTTTTCTTT
>NW_015439233.1:0-7310 GCF_001577835.2 Coturnix japonica | reverse complement strand
AACGAGGAACTGAAGCGGAAGGAATGATTTTGACTGTCAGCCTAGAAAAAGTATAAAAGCACTATGAGGAGCGAGATTACTTGGGATTGAGAGTTTGTTCATCTCAGGGCAATAAATTCTGGACAAATAATAAACCTTGATATGCTTTGCTCTATCGTGTTTCTTAGCTTTAAGTGTGATGGCTTGATTCGATGGATATAAAGTTTTAAGAATTCTTGGCATGACAGGCTAAAAGTACTTAGGACGAAGGTCTGGGAAAGGTCTTCTAGGTTTTGTTTTAGCTTGATTTGAAGGTCTATGCTGGCATCATGTCCAGAACATCCGTATCAGATGCTTAGCTGATTCAGCAACATGTTCCGGGCTTGTAACATGGATGATGCATGAAACCAGCACATTAATTTCTGGATGTATATTATTTTTTGATTTTTAGTTGCTTTTGAGTTCACACAAGTCATTACGCTGGAGTTCAGATGGTAACTTGGTATCTGCCGATACTTGGTATTGTTGTGGACTCTCATTTACTTCTATGGCTTACTTTATGGTATGTTTTTTATCTAGATTCAGGAGATAATCAAAACATTTGTGAGATGCTTGTGGAGCTTGTTATTGAGTAATATGATTAGTGGACTATTCATTACTTAGAAGAGGGATGGATTATGGCAGTCTGTGTTTATATTGCTATTTTAGCATTATGCCCAGTATTTAGTAATTTTCTATATTGTATGTCTTGTGCTTGCATGTACATGTTAGTTCTTAAATTTTTTGTGTTTTCTCTTCTTCACTATTCTTTTTTTCAGCTCTGAATGAGGCTTCTCTTCCTTTTTCCCATTCACATATGAATAATTTTACATTTCTATATCTATGCTTATAGCATGTCTTGTGCGTAATCGCAGTAGTAGTTCTATATAATGAAGCTTATTTGTCTTTACCTTCTTTGTGTTTTCCCAATAGCATAGCACAGACGAAGGGTTAATAAATCAATAGCCCAGTCTTATTAGAAGTCTAATGATGAGAATTTTTAAGAAGAACTCCATGAGAAGATCAGCCTGTGACCAGGATGCAGAGAAGGATGGCTACATAGTGCAAGAGAGAAAAAACATAGGTTATTGCAGTATATGTGGATGTTTTCAGTGAAAATTAGGGACCGATGGAGGTATCGGCCAAAGCAGAGTTCTCTAAATGATTCCCACTGGTTTGCAGGAGAATCAGTGATCCTTAGGCAGCTAGGAAATCCCCAGAGCAGCACAGGAGAACATCTGCACATATCTGCTAAAGCAGCAGACTTCAGATAGCTGCATTGCGAAACTGCCAGGAACTACATACATGTAGAAAAGCAATCTCGATCTCTGCAGTCAGCATTGGAGACAGTGGAAGGCTTGAAATGGTAGTAGCCTGTTCGTGTATGTTTGTGTCAGGAAGCAACAACTTCTGGGCAGCATAAAGCTTTGAAGAGGCGCTGATGGGAAAATTCAGGTGCTGTGAACCCAAGCCAGAGAGCTAGAGTTGATTTCTTGGTACGTACAGGAAAATAAGTGAGTAGGCTTTGTTTGGATACTTAGGCTTGTTCACTGCCACACTGACAGCTCTCAGTCAAAATTTCTACTTATAGAAACATAAATGTTGGTGTTTTAACATGAACATCTGAAGACTGATGGTGGTTGAGCTATATTATATTAAGAAAGAAATTAGGGAGATATGTTGCAGAAAGGACATCTTCTGAGATTCTACATGGTGCATGACCCGTGTCTTTTCTTCCCCAGGGACCTATAGCTTGCGAAAGATTTTTTAAAAAATAGAAGAGGAAATTTCCCTTCCCGCTCTAAGGATTTGGTGGAGGTCCCGCACGTTTGAGGACTCGACTGAGGTTTGATACACAACAGTATCTTGAGTTAGAAGCTTGTTGGGGATTCACTATTCTAGTCCAGTGGTCTAGATCTGTGCTCCAATTGTTCTCGGCTATTGGCACAGTGCTAGTAATTGTCTTTTCTTTCTTTCCTTTAAAAAAAAGATACAAGCTTTCATTTTCATTTCCATCACGACAGTGAGCCCAAAGCAAGGCTGAGTCTCAGTAACAGGAATGCTTAAGACCCCTCTGGGACACTGAGGCCTTCCAAAAAAGATCAGTTCTCAGAATAGATGAGGTGTTATGACTGACATGTATCACTCAAAAGTGGCATCATGCTTAATGCCGCCCAATGGAAGGGACACCAAGGCTTCTGCATCAAACAGAAAATAGCATAAAGAGAATAAAGCAAATTCTGGAGGAAGAAACCGCATAAGACTATTCTAAGGTCCCAGCTCCTTGAAGTATGGTAAGGTCAGAAGACCCATAGAAACGTGAAGGAGTTCTGGAATTTTTGAACTTTTCCCAGTACATTGGGAAAACAGAAGAACATAAACACGCACAACTCATTCAGGAGAACAGAACACCCAACCACTACATGGGAATCTCATTACTGATCTGCTAAAGCCCACAGCTATTACCCATTAACTAATGCATTTTCTTCCTGAGAATCTCTGCTAGAGGAGTACTCGCATGGCAGGTAGAACTGCTGCCACATGAAACAGACTTTGACGAAGTAGACCTCCAATGGCACATCTGAAGCAACCCGATTAAGGGTTTCCGCTTTCAGTGTGTGTCGCCTTACAGTAAATGGCATCTTGATATTCTTTGCTTAGTTGCTGTGTGATCTGGATTTGCATTGAGACGTGGGGCTGAGATAGATACGAACAGATTTAGGAGAGTCTACGTGTGGTGCAGCCATACACACAGGGATGACATGCTACAGGTGCCTGAGATCACAGTTGATGTACTGAACTCAAGATGGCCTCTCTTTTGCGCCGTTTGCTCCTAATCAGAGTAACTTCAACTGACATCTGTAATGTGTGGAAGTGGAGGATGAAACCATGTGGTGGGGTAGAACAGATAGTTTTTAGCCCACATGCTTTGATAAGCATATGGAACAGGGAATGGTGACAAGATTAGAGGGACAAGTAATATGAACCTTGAATCTATGCTGCTTGAGAATATCCATGAGACATTACCCCCCATGTTGCAGGAGCTTCGGCATCTTCCATTAAGCACTGGACACTAAGTGAGAACAAGCCATCAGCTTAACTTCTTCTCGAGAGCAGTCACATGGATTTTGCA
The DNA here is from genome assembly GCF_001577835.2 of Coturnix japonica. Classification (NCBI taxonomy): domain Eukaryota; kingdom Metazoa; phylum Chordata; class Aves; order Galliformes; family Phasianidae; genus Coturnix; species Coturnix japonica. The sequence continues at coordinate 4,159 of NW_015439233.1, read as the reverse complement.
GTGCAAGACTAAAGGTGTCTACGTTCCTACATCTATATGAGGAGCAAAATGCCTCAAGCAAAGACTGAAGAAGAAAAAATAATAAATCAAGTCTTAATTTTTCTCTTTTCCTATCTTTACTGCTCTCTTTATTTTATTTTATTTTATTTTATTTTATTTTATTTTATTTTATTTTATTTTATTTTATTTTATTTTATTTTATTTTATTTTATTTTATTCAAACTTGGTCAAAATGTGGCTTCTTCTGGAAGAGCACAGAGAAATGTAATCATTTTTTCCTGCCACCATATCCAAATATTTTGCAAATGAATTTCTTGGCTTCACATCTATGCCAACAAATCTTATAAAAAGTAGAAGGAAAAACCACACATTACAGTTCTCAAACCACCTTCCACACAGCCTTAGGCGGCTCTGAATTCAGGTTGTAATCAGTGACTAGCAATGAAATTGCTGCTCACAAAAGAGGCTGTAAAATCATATTAGAACATCTCTCTCTTCCTTTCCACCCACTAAGCCAAAAATATGGTGTTTATGTGTCATGTCTGCCATCACATCAAATAAAAGTGTCAAACCTGCCTACTAGTTGATATAATGAAGAGCAGTACCATTCTGCCATCTGACCTGCTGTTACCAGCACCACTGAAAGATCTGATAGTAACATTTCAGTACTGAAAGGGGTCTATAAGAAAGAAGGGGACAGATTCTTCAGCAGGACATGTGGAAATGGTTCCAAATTAAAAAAGGGGAGATTTAGTCTGGATATAGGGCAAAAACTTTTTACAGTAAGGGTGATGAGGCACTGGAACAGGTTGCCCAGAGAGGTGGTAGATGCCCTGTTCCTGGGGACACTAAAGACCAGTTTGCATGAGGATCTGAGTAACCTGATAGAGCTGTAGGTGTCCCTGTTGAGTTGGACTAGCTAACATTCAAGGGTCATTTCTAATCCAAATGTTTCTATGATCAAAGGAGAATTCTGTGGGACTGCGCTCACTCCTTATCTACACACCACCCATTCCCCTTCTTTACACTGGGGATTTTAGAGAAACCCAGGGCCGTCCTTCTTCCTCTATATTGCCCCAATTTTCTAAAAAGTACAGAATTGCTTTGCTAACCATAACCCTGCTCATGGAATTTTTGTCCCATCTGAATAAGGGATCTCCTATCGGCTGAATCAAGAGGACAGAACACAGAAGATCCCAGCTCTGATTCCTTTATACACATCACTGAAAGGGGCCAGCACACCCAGACTTAAATCTCTTACTGCAGAAATGACTCAGGCACTGAGGAATCTCAGCAAAGCTGATGGGACTTGGGCTCCCATGGTCTCTGCCCTTATATCTATGAAAAACACTTTAAGGCATCTGAAAATACATGCCTGAATTTCTAATTACACTCTGCTATTTCATAGAAACATAGAATGTCCTAGGTTGAAAAGGACATCAAAGATCACCTAGTTACCACCTCCCTGCCACAGGCAGGCTCACCAGCCACTAGACCAGGCTGCCCAGAGACACCATACTCTTTACCCATACAGTTAGGTCTCAGTACAAAACCTTATTAATAAAACACTTGAAGATCTTAGTAACCACCTGTGGCTGAATGCAGCACTGAGAGGGTGTCTTCTGCAGGACCTGAAGAGTTCTTCATGAAATACTTGTTCCTCTATTAACTCTCCTCTCCTTTTCTCCTTGGAAGAAACCCATATATATATTTTCTAGATATATTCTTGTTGTCACCTTTGCTCTTCTCTTTCCCAATGTAGAATCTTTTTTTTCTCTGTCTTTTTTTCATCTGCCTGTCACTGTAGGGGAGTCACAGGTCCCCAGGGAGACCATGGATCTTTGCATATGCACTGTGGCCTGCCTGGTGCTGGCACTCCATAGGGACTTGCACCCTGTTGGGAAGATCTTTATTACTGTTGAGGTGATGGCAACAAAGATACAATGCAACACAGAGTGAGGTGGGGCTCTGACAGAGTTTTATTAGTGTTCATCTACGTGACCATAGCAGATGACCATGAGATCTCTTATCTGATGACCAGCAATAGAACCTGAGAGAATGGCATGAAGCTGCAACAGGGGAGGGTCAGGTTGGATATCAAGAAAAGGTTCTTCACCAGAGGGCAGTGGGCATGGAACGGGCTGCTGAGGGAAGTGTCACAGCCCCAAGCTGCCAGAGTTCAAGGAGTGTTTGGACAATGCTCTCAGACACAGGGTCTGATTTTTGGGTGGCCCTGTGGTGAGCCAGGAGTTGGATTCAATGATCCTCATGGATCCCTTCCAACTTGGGATATTCCACTATTCTAGGAGACATCTCCTTGATCATAAGTTATCTCTTGTGAGCAAGATGGCCATGACAGATATTTATAATTTCCAACATCCATTATACTGCTTAACATTTTTATCTTAAGCAGACCAGATTATGTCTGATCTTCCCTCAAAAGTCCTTTAAATACTGCACTGACTAATTATCCCTCCCAGCTGCTCTGCCCTACATGTCTCATCTCTCCATACTGTCACACTACTCACCCCCATTCCCTCACCTCCTTTTATATAACAGCCACAAATCTGCCCTTCATCTGCTTACTATCCCCATCCCACAGCAGTTCAGGCATGCAAAAGGCCCACAGCAAGCCAGCTCCTTGCTGGAGCTTTCTTACTAAAGATGGCACAAGCTCCTAGAGTCCAACTCCATGTCTTGGTTCAGGAGGTGGTAATGCCCTGGGATACTTCAAAGAGATGGAGCTCCACCGGCACAGATAGTTTGATAGCTTGAACTGGAAACAGTCCAGAACCATGACTCTTTTAGGCTATTTTTATTCTTTCAAACTCTTTTTTAGATACTCTTTAGACCAAATACGCTGCCAGAACTATTCACATTGCACCCACTCATTCATCCCCACAGCAGGCGCATGTGTCTGCATGCACTCACACATACTTTCATGCTACAGCTGCTTTTCTGACAGACAGCTTTGATATCAGGGAGCCAGAGGTAGCCACTATGAGATTTCCAAGGCACTCACATACATCTCCCGTAATAAACCTGCTGGAAGGGAGGGGACAGGAGTTGGGGTCCCCTCTTCTATTCATGTGACTTTTTGCTTGCTCAATAAAAATCTGAGTTGATTATTTCCTCAGAGAGACAGAGAGGAGCATTTTGTTACTAGTTTTGTGATCGTTTGGTTCTTATTTTTGTTTGTTTATATTTGTTTTTATTTCCCTTTCTAGAAGAGGCACCATATCAGCCCATCTCCACATTTAAGCAGGACTTATCGCTCTGCCATCTGCTTACACACAGGTGCGTTTCACCACACCACCATGTGTGCTACTTTCTCGCAGTAATGCCTCACTTCATTTCTCTACACACCCCACAACCGCTGGTGCCAGCAGCCCTACAGATCCAAATTCCCCATCCCCCCAGTACAAAGCAGTTCGTTTCACCCCGCTGTGAGCAGAAGCGATGCTCAGGCACTGCCTTCCACGTGGCTGTCTCAGAGAATGCCGCAAGCCTCAAGCGTGTCACTGCCACTCACTCTCTGCACCTCTTTCAGGTTACCCACCGCTCCTCGAAGCCTCCGGGGATGGGGATGAGGGTGCGGTGTGGGACTGTTCCCCTCTCTCCCGTTGCGGACAGGCACTGCCCGCACGCATCGCCTCCCTGCCCCGACTGTCACCTTCCTAAACGCCAGTGTTCTTACCCAGGCAGGGAGAAACCAAACTGCCCGGAGGCAGCTCCAGCAGCGGCACCGCACCTGCGGGAGCCGTCGGCAGTGTCAGCTCCCTGCCGCGGTCCTGCTCCGGCCCCGATCCCTGCACGGCACTGCACGGCTCCAGCCCCGCTCCCGGCCCCGCCGGGCACCGCCGCCCGCCTCTCTGCTCCAGCCTGCTCCCCTAACAGCCTGACTCTGCTCCGGGCAGCACTAAGTCTCCTTTTCCTCCTTGTTTTGCTTCATATTAAGAAAAGTAGCAGAAAACAAACAAGCAAACAAAAAGAGAAACCCAAAGTTCTGTGTGCAGATTCACCTGGATGCTGAGCAGAGATGGACTCAACACAGAGACACTTCTTCACTTATCCTTTTTCCTTTCTTTTCTTCTTTTTCCTTTTACCTTTCCTTTTTCTTTTACCTTTCCTTTCCTTTCCTTTCCTTTCCTTTCCTTTC
>NW_015439232.1:0-7450 GCF_001577835.2 Coturnix japonica | reverse complement strand
GATTCTCTGAATGCTGAAACAGTATTTCATGGCTTCTGTTCAATAGTTGCCTATTTTCAACATTTTATTTCTTTCTTTTGCCTATTTTTTTCCATCTTTTTTTTTTTTTTTTTTTTTTTTGCCATCTCAGTTTTCTGTTGATGTAGTTTCATTAAATCAGTAGCATATAGTAAAATGAAAATGCTGCTGCAGAGGAACAGTCCATAGAGCTGTAATTCTTAAAGTTGTGTGATTCCTTGTTCTTACTACTGTAAAGCATGTCTCTATTTCAGATATTGCAGCAGTGGGGGCCTTGGAGTAGATCAGTTTCTCAAAGGAAATGAAACCAAATACAAAGGCTGAACATACTTTCTAAGGTCTTGTTTCACCACACACACACAACAAATAATGAACAGAAAACTACAAACAAGCAAATTTCACATATGGTGTCTTGCTATCTCAGCAGTGTATTCAACTGATAGGTTTGTTCTCCAGACTTGGTTGTATCTGTCTCAAGTGTTCATCAAACAGCTGGTATGCATTGCCTTAACGTGCTACATAGTGACATGTACTGTCATTATATTTAAGCAATTCCTAGCTCAGCAGCCATTAACACAAACATCTTTTGTAGATATTCTGCAATGTAGAGGAACTACTTGACAGCTTGAAAAAATTGCATCTGGTCGAGTTACTCTGTACCTACATTGCCATTTGCAGAGAAAATACTTAACCTGTGCAATCTATTCATTGAAAGCTTATCTTATGTCCAAACGGTTTTCTGTAGTGGCATGTGCAGGACATTTTTGGAGAACATTTTCCATGCCTTTTATTTGGCAACTGTGAGGGTTTTTTTTCCTTTAAAACTGTGAGTTTCCTATAAAATATGTTGGTACATACAAGCAAGCTAAGGTAAAGGAGCATTTCATTTATTATACTAATACAGCAGCTTAATTCATAGAGCATAGTTAATTTATATTAAAAACATCAAAGTATAATCTGGTCTTTTTGTTAAGGAGGTTCTTTTCAAAATAATACAGATTGTATAGCCTAAATAAATGCCAGATCTAACATTCTCCAGATGGTGAGAGAAGTATAGATGCAAAGAAAATGGAAAATATTTTTCAGTTTTTTACATTTCAACATGTACATGTTTTCTACTTCAGACTGAATTATTTAGGCTTGTGGCAATGGAATGTGCTTGATTAGATCATTATCATCTCTCTGGTTACCAGAGAGAAGCACAGAGCTACAAAAGGATCTGTCATTTATTTAGCTCCTAATATCTTTGTGTTGTGTTCTAATTGTCTCTTCTGTTCTCGTATTTCCTGTACTTAATCCATTTGATTTGGTGTCCCTCCAGAAAGGAAGAAAAAAACACACACACATTTATATTCCCTTCTAATAATCATTTATTCTTAAAATTGCCTTCACTATGCTTTAAAATAGTAGTTACCAATATGGAAATTTTACAGTTTTGATCATGGGAATTACTTGTAGGTGTATACACAAAGATACCAATCTTTGTGTATAAACAGTCATAGCACAGTCAAGCTTTCCTTAGCTAAGCCCTTTCTTAGCTCCCACTGATATTTTCCTTTTTCAGAATGACAATGTAAGAAAGTAAAAGCATGAAGGAGACCTCATGCTGATCCATAGTGCCTTCCTCCGCAGGTCGTCCAGCTCTATTATTAAAATGGATGGCAATACTGAATATAATTTTTAGGTTTTCTTTTGGAAATGTGATCTCTCACCTTCCTCACTCCCTGAAAAGAATTTGTCCCATTCATGATTAGTGTGGCTCTTTGCTTTCTAGAATGTGTCCTTTCATTGCATATTGTCACCCATTGTCCTCTGTCCTTTGAATAATGTCTTACTTGTCTAGTATTCTTCTGTTATTAAACTATATGCAGTATGAATATAGCAAAAGTGATGATAAAATGTTATGAGTACTCAGCATCACCTTTGAGCACTGTGTGTTGCTTCAGGTACCTCAATGTAAGAAGGACATAAAGTTATTAAAGAGCCACTAGAGGAGTGCTGTGAACATGCAGAAGGGTCTAGAGGTTGAGGTGTATGACAAGCATCTGAGCATCCTGGGTTTGCTCAGCACAGAGCAGAGGAGCTGAGGAGCAGCCTGATGGCAGCTGCAGCTCCTCACAGGGAGTGGAGGGGCAGCTCTGAGCTCTGCTCTGTGTGACAGTGACAGGGCCAGAGGAGCATGGAGCTGGGGGTCAGGGACAGGGTCTGCACCAGAGAGCTGATGAAACATTCAAACACAAGGTGGGTGTCCACCTTTTATAGACAAGGAAATCCATTCATCCACCATTGCATGTGAGGTGGAAATCTAAAATTACTGAGGTTCATGATTACTATTCTTGTTATTAAATCATATTAAGGTTATGCATCACAAAATTCTGTTTTTCACAAATCTGGAAGTTGACAGTGTCTTGGTACAACTGAAATGTAGCTGTTGTCTGAGACCACGCTTAAGGAACAGGTCTTCAGATAACTTGACAAGAATGATTTTGCAAATTATGTCCAGAAATCATGAATTGTAAACATAGAATGAGAGAAGAAAGTGGAGCACAAGAGAACTTTTACTTGATAGACTGCTTTGAGCGGATGGGCTGCTATACTCAGCATAAATGCAAAGTTTAGTGTTTTCAGGTTTTTTGTGTGCCAAGAATTATGAGGTTTGAACCTACAAGGGTCAGACATATGGATAACTCTTACTACTTCCAAACTTGTGCCCTTCTGGCCAAATTTTGATGAGATAGCTTTTATATCTTGTGTAAACTATAAGGATAATTTCAAGCTTTTTCTTCTTCTAGTGCTTGTGTATGAGATCCATGTACACACAGGTGCTAAACTTGGTGCTGAATCAGATTTTAATGTTTATATCAATCTTATTGGGACAAGAGGAGATGCTGGCAAAAGGAAGCTCCATAGATCTAAGAACAATAATGTAAAGTTTCAACATGGACAGGTAAAGTAAAATCAATGCTACTTCTGATGAGTAAAAGTAGATTATGGCTTTTTACTTATTTTAATATAAGTAGCTTTCTGCTTTCTTGTATATTTTCTTTATTCAAAGTTAAATACAGAATTACATAATGTGAATAATATTTATCTCTTGATTTTGGAATAATTATTTTATGAAAGCACTGGATAGTAGAATTTATGTAGTACTGATCATTTCTATTAGACATACAGATAAAATAGTAAAAATACCACTTTTGTTATCCTGAGCAGATCATTATGAACCTCTAACCAATCTCTAAATCCTTATTCCCAAGAATTTTTCCAGTCTTGGTGAGGCAGAAAGAACTATAAAGATGACCAGAATATTCCTTGCATTTAATCACTGTGTCATGCCAAAGGAATCAAGTGCTGTTCTGCGGAGTATCTTTTAAGGTGCTCCTCACCTTGGAAAATTTTCTTACATTTGCCCTGTCTGGCCAAGACCATTATAAGAAACCCATATTTGTTTTGCAAAAGGAAAAAATATAACTATACTCTTACAATGGTAGCTGTGGTTATGACCTTTGTTATTTTCCTTCTTTGCTTCCACAGATGGATATTTTCTTCATAAAGGCTGTCTCACTTGGAGACTTGGAGAAAGTTCTGATTAGCTGTGATGGAGCTCGTCCAGGTAGGATTTAACTTCCTAGAGGCCAATCTCTTTTCAAGTCCTTTTTAAACGTAACACATGTTATTTATATTGCATCCTTCATTCAGAATGGGACAGAAGGTCTTACTGTGATAAAAAGTCTTCCTGCAGAGCAATCGCAGTGATGGGATGGTGAAAACAGTGGTAATGGTCAGTAAAGAGGAAACAGATTTAATGTCAAATAATCCACTCTGTTTTCAAGTTTATTTATAACAGAACTCCATTCATTTGCATATTAAAAAAATCACGAAAATGTTGCTTACGAAAGTGAAATAATCTTTCATTACACAGAGTAAATACCAAAGGGAATAGAAATAAAGATGTTCAACATCTGCTTTACTACCAATCAAATTTTGAATAGCTATAGCCTTATTTCTTTGCTACTTTTGGTAATGGGAGAAGAATTTGTTATTAATTTAATCAGCGTAAGTCAGTATAGACCTGCTCCCGTATGTGGCATTGCATTCATTTTGTTGTGTTTTCAGCAAAAAGAATTTTGCATTGAGAATAATTTTTTATATAGGCCCAATAAGTTGCACATTGAAGAGAAGGCTGGTATTTAAAAGCATTGGCGATGTAAGTACTGTAAATATGTTTGCAGGTTAGAGACACTTTTTATAGAATCATAGAATGGCCTGAGTTGAAAAGGACCACAATGATCATCTGGTTTCAACCCCCCTGCTATGTGCAGGGTCGCCAACCACCAGACCAGGCTGCCCAGAGCCACATCCAGCCTGGCCTTGAATGCCTCCAGGGATGGGGCATCCACAACTTCCTTGGGCAACCTGTTCCAATGTGTCACCACCCTCTGTGTGAAAAACTTCCTCTTAATATCTAACCTAAATCTCCCTTGTCTCAGTTTAAAACCATTCCCCCTTTAAGTCATTTCCTCTTTTTAAAAATACAGAAATGTTTTTAAAGCTCCTCAAGGCCACATTCGATACTAGGTCAGGAAAAGACCTTCACTCTCTCCTAAAACGACCTCAGGCAATGCCCAGTGTAGTGACTGTGCTATCCAAGGCACAGAGCAGACTTTTGCCTATTACATAATTAATTACCATTAGTGTTTGGCTTTGGTGTAGGGTCTAAGTCTGATTCTCAAATCTTTGTAATTCTCTAGGTTTTACTGTCTTCAGTAACACAAAAGCTTGTACCCAAGAATTCTGTACTCTATAAAGCTAGTACATAACAGAAAAATCAGTGTGAGAGTTTACCTTCACTACCTTTCCCTGGTACACATCATATATTCTCCATCTCTTCCCTCACTTCTCCCACAGTAGGCATCATAGCTATCTCACAGGATCAATATTACAAATCTAGATTTCAAATGGATTTCAAAATCTCTCTAATTGAAGAGTGATCTAAACAGGAACATGGGTTTAATTCCCTATTTGATACATCTATGCCTAGGTAAATAAAATTGTTTGTACTCAGTACAGACAGATCTCACAAGTTTTTATTTAGTCCCATACTAACCTGAAATAAGCCTGAGGTGACTGGAAGTGAGGTAAGGCAATGGATGAGAGCTAGAATACTCTGGTAATTCAGGAGAGAGGCCATCTGCAGAAAACAGTCATTTGTGGATGAGAATAAGGATAAATGTTCCTTTAGAGATGGGGCTATCAACTGCTCTAATCATATCACCTGCTTGAATGATAGGGCAGAAGGTCTTTAGTCTTAATTTGGGAACTATCCTGGAATAATCATGAAATATTTGCCTTCTTTAGGGTAGAAGAGACCGCTGTATGGTTTAGGATCAGGGTCATAGTAATTTTTTGCAGGTTCCTTTGCATGGCTGGCAAATGTTCTTGGATTCATCTGGTCTATGTGCCTTTGGGAACATAGCTTTCACAGTGTCAGAGTATTTGGACCCTACGACAATGCAGTGTCCCTTCTGTAAAGTCTACTGGAAGGCTCCTAGACTACAAAAGGGCCCATAAAAAAATTTCCTTTCCCTAAAAATAGCTTTTTGCAAAAAGTTGACTGAATAAAGACAAGGAACTTTATGTTACACAATAAGGCTCTGATGTTGACTGAGCATGAGTCACTAGATCATGTCTTATTTGCTGAAAGATTTATCTCCTTCCATACATTTCCATATATTTGTACTCTTAGTGCCTTTTCTTCTTTCTTATGTTTCAAAGAGACCGATCTATCTGTTTGCTTTGTGAATCTTGGCCAGGCCAGTATGTTATTTCCAATGAGGGAACATCTGAGATTATGTTGAGGTATAGGAGGAGGATAGAGGAAACTTGCTGAGGATCCTAATATGCCATGGGTCTGAATCACGAACTGCAGTTCTGCTCCATGCATTTACCCTTTGCATGGAATGGAGATGGCTGACTTCTAGGGACTTCCAGACCTGGGTGCAGCCAGGAAGGCACAGTGTATGGATAAATAGGACAGCTGTTTGCTTCTGACCAAAATATCCCTCATGCTGTTCTGTTACAGTATGCTAACAAAATAATGGTATGACTCAGGCAATACTTGTGAAACAAATGATAAGTTGTGAGCAGTGTAGACACAGTGAAAACATGGTATGCGAAGACAGCTTTCAAGAGCTATACCAGTCACTAGGTTGGTTATTGGAAGTGGTCTAAAAGAAGAGAATGTATGTGGCAGTTGTTACCACTGTCCTGTTAGTAGCAAGACTGTGTTCATATTCTGATGGCCAGCCCGTAAAAACATTAGCCCAGAAAGGGACTCAGCACTCACACAGGCATAAACAGGACCAATGCCCTCAGCCCATTCCCTTCTCCAACTGATCAGAATGGCAGTCTGTAAATATAACCATTTTGTATCTATTTTGTAATATGGAGCACCTAGTAGCTGGTCCTAGGCACTCAGTCTGCCCAGTAATGGCTCTGAATCCTCACTCTCCCCTCAGCTGCTGGCATCTGGGCCAGCCAGAGCCTGAGGCCCAAATACCCAATCCAGCTGCAGGTAGAGATTCAGATCTCCAAAGCAACAACATCAGACATCTCACTAGATCCATGGACTCTGGTCCCTCCAGTAAATAGAAGCACACCTTGACACCCACATGTCTTCAGGAAGGAAAAAAAAAGTACCTTACACTCATCAGTCTTGCTGTCAGTTAGCACAGACTTCTGGTTTCCCAGAAGGTCATTAATTCACATCCCTGGTTTCCAGGCCACTTCACTACTCTCTGGATAGTCCCATCTTGATGTTTGTGAGATAACACACCCTGACCTACAAGTGCTCACTCCTTCATTTAGAGATACCACATGAACCCCTGTGACCTGTTGTGTGAATTTGCTGCTGCTGAGACCTACACATATGCATGGGATAGGCTTCTTTCTTGGGGTCCTCTGATAAGTCTGATACTTCTGCAGCAGAAGTGAGAAGAGATGAGCCTTTGATCACATAGAATCATGGAGTCATAGAATCATTTATAATGATGATCTTTAAGAGAAACCAACACTGTATGATTCTAAACATGTACGCTGTAGATTCAGAAGTCTGTGAAACAGAATATGGAAAAGAAAGGGGAAACTGATAGAATAACAAGATTATTAATAAATTTTCTAGGGGGGGGTGAGCACAGTTTTTTCTGTGTTTTGCTAATATATGCTTTTTATCAATGAAAATTATAAACACTTTGCTTGCCCAGTCCTATATTTTTCTTTATCTGGCAGAGATAAAGCTCTGTGAAAAAGAAAACAAACAAGCAAGCAGACAAAACCAAGACTGGAACAATGCCCTATAAATTAATGGGAAATGCTATTTCTTAGTAAAAATCAAGTTCTAACATTTTTTCCTATCAATGTAGATGTTTATTTT
>NW_015439231.1:0-7598 GCF_001577835.2 Coturnix japonica | reverse complement strand
CTCAGTAATTATTAGATGCCTGGGTTGTATGTCGTTGGATAGGAGCTTTTCGCGGTTGGTTTATTTATAGTGTTGTGTTTAAGTGTTTGGAGTCGCAAAAAGGTTTGCTCAGGTAATTCATTGCCTGGCTGACGAGGGAATCCTAACAGGATGAGGGCATTTGTTGAGTTGGGGTTGAGAAGGACTGTTAGGCCCTCACGAGAACTCATTCGCGTCCAACCTGTCCCTCCGGTCCCCTAACAAGAGCAGGCCCTCCCTACACCACGTCACACAGGTAGGCGTCCAGGCGGGTCTTGAAATATTCTCGCAGAGAAGGAGAACTCCATTGCGCGGACGTGACCTCCTGGGCAGGCCTGTTCCGGAGTGCGTTTATGTTTTTTTTGGTTCTCTCTCATCACTGTGTTTAGCAACAGCTCCATTGAGCGGAGACTATTCTGGGTGGTATCCGACAAGCGTCGCTGTGAGAGGAGAGACTTCATTGGGTTGAACAAAAATGTTCTTTATATGTGGCACGAGTTGGTGAAGAATGAAGTGCCTTTCAAAAGTTAACGCTTGTAGGTCCTAGTTGTCTTCTAAGTATGGGTAGGAATCGCCCGGTCCATATCAAAGCAGAGACCTGGTTACCGAGATTGGGTCCCACACCGTAGCCCATGGTTTTCTTGTCTACATTAGCTCGGGCCTTCTATCCGCACTGTTCTGGCACGGGACTTGATGTTCTTTGTGAACGTTGTTGAGGGCAATGCATGGCGGGCATGGTTTTTCCCCGGGCAGCGGGAGCATAACGGTGTATTAGCAAATGTGTTTAGTTGATATTTTCAACATGGGGACCTGTTTCTTGCTACATGCCTGACGTGATAGATGATAAATGACGCCATCTGGGAGTATTCGTGCTTATCGCTCTAGCTTATGGGCCTTAGAGGATATATGCTTGCGCTCCCCGACAAGCTTTTGAATTTTCAGCCTGGGCAATAGTTGGACTTTTGTTAAATAGAACTACAAGACGTTTAAGAACCGATTTGATGAAGAAAACGGGGACAGCCCATATTTTTATTTATCCAAATGGGTTACTCCTCTGATTTCACTGCTTAACAACGGTGTAATGTTTTGAGAGTATTAGTTGCCAATAAACTTCTGCATCGAGCCCTCCAAGCGTAAGCAACAGAACTTCACGGCGAAGGCCAGCCCGAGAAGGGGCTTGCAATGAGAAATAACGTTAACCAGCACCAATTATATTTAGTCCTTTGGAGTATTGCTTTCTTTTTCAATCCTCTGAAAACGTCAATCTTTACGAACTAGTCGCGGGACAGCAGTACTGCATAAAGAGTGGGCTTCATCAGAACAGAATTTGTACTTTTAGAGGCTTTCCCAGAGGAATTAGAACTCAAGAATAGACGATCGTCTAACGGGAGTCATGAGGCCACCAGATACACTACTGAGTAGCCTACCACACAACCCGTCGTGTTGGTTCCTTCCTGTGCCTTCTTGTGCTAAAACGTGTTTTGTGGAGAGCCCGACCAGCAAAGTAGCGAACTCATAACCATAAGATAGACAGACAAACTATGAGTTGTCTTGGCATTTCCAGAATTAGCAGAAAGTATTTTATCTATTGTTTCTTTCACCCATGTATTTTTTTTTTTTTATTTTCTTATTTTTATTTATATTCCAATACTTGAGGTTGGAACAAAAACGGCAGAGCATGATCATTTATCTTTAATCTTTTTTACCATCATCATCTCTGACAAAAATACCCATGTTGACTCTCCTGGCAATAGCAGGATTGTCTCCCGCAAGAAAGAAAAAAACATTAAGAAAAAGCAGGAAGGCAGCGACCAGGGTGGATTGTGAACCCAAATTCAAGCACGCGGAGTTATTGAAAGAGGAGTTGCGACGAACGGTCAGTGGAATCTATACAAGAGTTTATAAAGTCATGTGGCTGTTAAAATGGTATGCTCGCTGTAGATTTACTTGTTGATTTCATCGTATTTTTATTTGGCAGGAAAATTGGGTTTGTGCCAAAAATGCTTTTTTTTTTTACTTTTTTTTCTTTTTTTTTTTTTTTTTTTTTCTCCTTTTTTTTCCACCTTTCCTTTTTTTTTGTTCTTTTTTCTTTTTTCATTAATAGTGTAACTGACATGCATAATGACTTCGACCATAGGAACTATTAGTTGCAGTTTCAACATTGAGGGGCGAACTCTCACCTTCTCGATTAAAGCGACTAAACACCTCATCATGTAAGTAGGTAGCTTTTGCTGAAGCTACTAATGATATAGTTTTTTGTAGTTATTTTGATGCGTTGTGTTTGTTTCCCAACCCCCATTAGTGAATCACACTTGTAGGTCGAGCGATTGATCGGGAAAAAAAAGAAGGCTTTTTTTTTTTTCTATTGTTTTTATGTTTTTTTTAATTAATATGGACCTGGTGATGGGACGTGTTCAAGTTCAAGCCTTTTTTTCTGATTGGGTTCTGGTATGGCCCTGAGATCTCATAGCAAGCATGCATTTTGACTTTTGTGCTCCTTGACCCGCAATCGATGCGCCACTGCTGAAAGGGCATTTTATCTCGAGGCAGGACAAATGCACTTCCTGGGACTCTGCTTATGTTAACGAAAACAAATAAGTGGCATGAACCACGAGACTCAACTATGCGTTCCTCCTGAATTAATAATAGAGTATAATAATAAGGCTGCTTCGACTGAGATCTGTGTTGTTATGTTGACAAGGCCCCGAGTCTTTAGGACAACCAGCTAAGGAGTCCTTCCCCATCCTTGGGGCATCAGAGCTATTTAAACATGTGGCGCAGTGGTAGGCAATGGTCCGCTTTGGCAACACCCAGAGGCCCCGAGTTTCAACATCTCTCGCTTTTGTTTGTGCGCAAGTGGTAGAAGGTGCCTTGCGGTGGGCGTGCTTCTCGCTACATTGATCTTGCAGGAGGCCCTCGAAAACTCCTTCATGGGGTGGGGTGTGACCTCGGAGTTGATCTCACCACCACTATACGTACTTGCAGTAGAAGGCGTTCCTTCAACCCCTGCATTGAGACTGTGATATGGGGCTTGGTGAGAAACTTTTTTTGCAGGGACTGCTCCCAAAAAAGTTTCAAGACTGAGCTACTTCAAGACTATGCTTTCACACTTTTGGCAAAGACAACGTATTTTTACATCCCACTCTATTAGCCTAGTTTACAATCCATACGTCCAAACTACTTTCTGACATTCACCTTACACGTGGGAGTCTCCAACATGGATCCTTGTGAAGGTTTGGTCGATCATTTGTAACAGATATGGGTGAGCCCCTAGTTAAAATCGAGAATAAGTGCCCCCTTAATTAATGAGTTTGCCTGCAGACAGTAGAAGACAGTTAACAGACTTCTACGACATCCAGCATAAACCAATAAGCAAAATTAATAGGCTGTGTCTGTCTTCTCATCTTTGGCTACTCTAGATAGACCCATGCCGGCACGGAACTTCATTTTGTATCAAGCTACTTGTATCTGATCAATCCAAAGGATGTATGACAGACACTTGAAAAAGGCTTTTCACAAAACAATTCCTGCCAAATAAATCTGAACATGTGAAACATTGGACCGCAGTCGTGTGCTCGCTCAGACATTGTTGGGGGCTCTTCCTTGGACAACACACCTACCGTGGAGTCCTATGGCTGATGAATGCCAAAGACGGATGACAATTCGCCGGCTTGGTAAAGCGGAAAATCCAAGGATCATGGGCGCTCCCAACCCCCTTGTCTGGTCAAGTTTGTCACCAACAATAATCGCTCTTTTCATCTGAGTCAGTGTTGCGGGTGGGAGTGCTCTACGCGCTGGTGGTCCTGTCTCAAGACTAGCGGCTGGTTCTTTGATATCAATACTCCCCAGGGAATGGGGCATCATCCACAACCTCCCTGGGCAGCCTGTTCCAGGGCCTAACCACTCTCCTAGTGAAGAACTTCCCCCTAACATCCAACCTAAATCTTCCCTCTTTTCACTTAAAACCATTTCCCCGTGTCCTGCTATTGTCGGCCCTTTCGAAGAGTTTACTCTCCTCCTGGGTGTAAGTTCCCTTCAGGTATTGAAAGGCTGCAATGAGGTTACCCTGCAACCTTCTCTTCTCTAGGCTGATGCTTCTGTGTTATTAGAAAGTAGCTCATTTATTGCTCATACATACCTCACTACCATTCTGTGCTGCTACCTCCGTATGCTGCACAGCTACAGTAAATCTAAGACATTTGCCATTGGTGGCCTGTTCATCTGGCCTGGTCTAGTATCAGTACACTGAATGGTTGCAAGATTCCATGCAACTACATCCACAAGATTCCACGGTAATTTCTCAGAAGCTTCCATGATAAACCAACAAACAAACAAAAATCCACAGCCTTCTTTGTATGTTAAACAAAAATGAAGTTTGATAAATATAACATAACTTCATCCACCAGTGTGAAAACTCTCACTTTGTTTCTTGCTTTAAAAATGCCAGGCTTACCAATGCCATAGGCTCTTATTAACTATTCACTGGAAGTAATAAATAGCTACATGAAAAGATAGAAGTGCTTAGTTTTAGCTCTGGCTGCTCTGCTTCCACAAGAGACAAAACTGAGGCACAGAGACTCCATTATTCCCTAAAAATGGTTTTAAGACTTCTAAAATCTTGTACTAAACCTGGAAGTCCCTTGTCCAGGACTACATGGAGTATGAGCAGACAGATAATCATAGCATTATCATAAAGTTTACTAGTAAAATTTGACAAGACATGCTAAAAGGGTAGAACTTGAGTGAAAGACACCCATTTCATGTCATCTCAAAAGGCTGCTGCCCAAAATGAAGATTTTCTGTAGAATGGGGATGTACACATAGGAATTAAGGCCACCATTTATAAATAGATGCTGCCAAGAAGTCTTATGGACATACATGGGAGCAAGGGATGGTCATCAAAGCAAAGCCAAATAAGTATTTTTGAAAGCCAAAATGAATTTGTTCATATTTTAAAATATCAAATAATTTACAGGAAAGATACACTCATAAAATTCTGCCTGGCTTTGATTCTTTTCTGTGGTTATTTACTTACAATGGCATCAACCTGTTCCAGGATCTTCATAAATTGCTCTGCAGTTCCTTTTATCCTTTTATCCAGCTGTTTTAGAGCTTCTGCTTGGAGATCCTTTGCTAAAAACCCCTGATAAAGAAAAAGAGGGAAGAAAATCATTCCACACCTTACAGAACACTCAGCCTGGAAAATCTGTCGATACAATACAGCAAAAAACATCTTTTATTGTAGTAGCTTATTACTGACTACTCAAAAACTTAAGCAAGCTTTAGTTTATTGGGGTTTTTTGTTGTTGTTCTTGTTATCATTTTGTTTTGTGGGTTTTTTTTTTTTCTTAAATATACCTGTGAAACAATTTTGCAAAGACAGAAAAGGACACAAAGCTGGCATACCTTCTGGATACTTGTGAACTCTTTATTAACTTCCTCTAACTTATTAGCTATGTGCTCCACTGACTTCTCCAGATCTTTTAACTTCTTTAATTCAGCTTCTTCTTCTGGACTATTCTGTGTATTCAAAAGTATAATATTCACAACTATGGAACAGACAGAATCACTACGCAACTAAAGGGCAGCAACAATGGTGATAAGACACAAAGCACTGTGGCTATCCTTTCCATAACTTAGCACCTATCATATAAGCTTCTCCCAAAACTTAACAAATACAGTAAACGTGGTAATGCATATAAATACATTTAATGATACAAATTTGAAGGGAAGATGAAAAGTACAAGCAATTTTTCTGTTGTAGATTTTTTTCAGCATCTTGTAAAGAGAAGTAACTTACAGCTCAGGTGATACCACCTCATAATGTACTTGTCACAGATCTTTTTGCTGGAAACAATCCAGCAAACTCAATAGCAACGGGTTTTTTTTCTCCATTAGAATAATGAAATGGACAGAAGAGGTCATCAGTGCATGGGAGGTTCATAAACAGTGATGAGGATCAAATTAGGCAGAAGTCTGCCAATAATGCAATTTCAGAAATATACAAGCTGCAGCACTATTTGCAGTACAACGTGAGACCGAACTCAGCTTCACCAGTAGGTAAACAAGATTACTTTTATGATGTAACCAGTATCTGTTCAGGAACTGAACCATTAACAGAAATCAGAATAATGTATGGAAAAAAAAATAGCAATTCCGAAAGTAACACTAACCCTTTTCCCAATCAACATGACTTTGCAACCATTTTTAACACCAAGTGCTGACAATGGCTGTTCCAATTCTTTCAGAGACTTCCCTAAATGGAAAGGAAGGGAGGGGGGAAAAAAATAGTCAAAACATTACTATTGTAGTTAGTGCTGTACAAACATCTTTTTTAAGACATTCAAAACACAAGCAGCTGCAAGTGACTAAGATGAAACCTACTATCTCTTATAAAAACCAACAGATTTATAAATTACCTTTGTATATAAGTTTCTGAAAAGAAACTGGAACACCAGTGACTTGTTCTATAAGCACAGCCATGTCTTGCAGCGTAGGCTCACCATCTTCCTGTTGAGAAGCAACCTGAATATTGTGTTTTTCATTACCTGATAAAATAAATGAATAAAATAGGTAAAATAAGCGATACTTATTATCTAGAAAATATCACAGGAAAACAGTTTCTAATATATATTTCCATTAATGTAGAAAGCTCTCAAATCAGTGGTTCCTGCACACTATCTTTATCTTAAATGAAAGTCATCTTAGAATCATAAAATCACCTGGGTTGAAAAAGATCTTTGAGATCATCAAGTCCAACCATCAGCCTGACCTACCAAGTCCCATCACTAAGCCATGTCTCAGTGCTGTAACTACTGCTATTCTATTGCAACTCCTTGAGACTTACCTCAGCTGAAAACTGTCTCACACTTTGTAATAACCTGAAGAATTGAACTGGAAACATTCTACTGGCACAACATCCCTTCTCCATCCCATTCCCAATCTAATTTTAAACAGTGCATGTGGTCTAGACATCCCACAAGGTAAAGCACGAAAGCCCAAATCTTCTTGATCTCTTTAACATCCTAATTATAGGCAACTTCCGATGTTGTAAGCCACGGGGAACCAGAAACAATTTATCAATTCCTTTGCTGCCTAGTCTTTACAAAAGGCAAGCAATGCCCACGCTGTCTCCTCTCCATCTGAAAGAATTCCCTACGTGTCACCTCTCACTTATGGCACATCCTAATCAAACTCAGGGGGCTGGAGCACCTCCCCTGTGAGGACAGGCTGAGGGAGTTGGGTTTGTTCAGCCTGGAGAAGAGAAGGTTACGGGGTGACCTCATTGCAGCCTTTCAATACCTGAAGAGAACTTACACCCAGGAGGGGAGTAAACTCTTCGAAAGGGCCGACAATAGCAGGACACAGGGAAATGGTTTTAAGTTAAAAGCGGGAAGATTTAGGTTGGATGTCAGGGGGAAGTTCTTTACTAGGAGTGTGGTTAGGCCCTGGAACAGGCTGCCCAGGGAGGTTGTAGATGCCCCATCCCTGGAGGTGTTCAAGACCAGGTTGGACGGGGCCCTGGGCAACCTGATCTAGTAAAGGTGTATGTTTGGTGGCCCTGCCAGGCAGGGGGGTTG
>NW_015439230.1:3031-8787 GCF_001577835.2 Coturnix japonica | reverse complement strand
TTGAGTTTTAACATCAGGTTCCAAGCATAAACTTTCTCAACGAGGGACTGCTTGGAAATCAACTGATTTGTTTGGTAGCCAAGGAGTGGAACTGCTATCAATGACATGTCTGAACCATATCCTCCTTCCTGCACAGAAACATGTAACTATGGTTAGTTATCTGAGCAGATAAAATTAAGAATGAACAATTAAAAAAGGCCAAAAAACCTCTTAGCATTTTTAGAAACAGAGACATTGATGGTTCTAATTTACCAAACCATCCTGATCAAGCGTGTTTGTGTTTCTGAAGCATTCTGTCACAAGACCATCAAACCCAGTCTCATTATAAATGTAGCCCACCAGCATCTAATTGGTATTCCAATATCTCTGAGCTGTGACCTAGCAAACGAAAAAAGAAAGGAGAAAAAAAAAAGTAGTACAAAAAAATCTTGTCTATGGTCCAAGAGTGCGTTCTTAGGGCAAAAATGGTCTGTTCCGTATACTGTCTACATACATAAACAGCTCTTTCTCAACTGCAATTTAATGCTTGCATATTTACCCTTCGATTTGTGCAATTACATCGAATCACCATTGCAACAAATCTTTGTAATGCCAATCCCATCTTTCCACCTCATTGACAGCTCTGGAGACGGGCAACAATTCTGGACAATCCAATAGGTAGGCGCCCGGGCCCCTATATAATTGGCCTATGGGCCCAAAGAAAAGAATAATCCATTGCTGGTGGCTAAAATTTTTTATTTTAGAAATTCAAAGCTTGGGTTTCCCTCTCAGTCCTAGGGATGCTCTGGTTTTAATACTTTTGCTTGCCCTAGCACAGTGTATCAAAATAACCAGCCAATATTGTTAAACTGTCAGGGGTCTTCACTGCCACTGAATTTTACCAGTTAAATAAATACTGTAACTTAAGGAAAAAAAAGAATCCCTCTGGAAATTTTAGAATTTTTGACCCCAGCTATTAATCTCTCGCAGACAAACAATGTTGTACTAAAAACCTACCCGGGGCCCTCCCCGATATCAGCGAACCACCCCCAACCCCCCACAGCCATCCTCTCTTTTTTCTCCCTCCTTCGCCTTTTTTTTCCTCCTCCTTCCTCTTCTATCTTTCTCCTTTCAAAGTTTATTTTGGACTTTTGCAATGCATGATCATAGGCGGTAGTACTTGTCTAAAAAAATTTTTTATTATTTTTTATATTTTCATTTTGTTTTTCCCATCACACATAGCTCTGATAAAAGTAGCCAAGAGGACAGTGTATCTAAGCAGTAATCACGCTCATCATGCACATAATAACTGTGTACATAGAAATATCCATCAGCTGCACTGCAACTTCAAAGATTTGATCTGTACGAGGAAGACTGTTGGTGTTTCAGAAACTAGGCGAGGACTCTGTTATGGGGACACAATTTAATGAGGTTTGGGTTGGGCTTTGCTGGACCCAGTTGTGGACACGGATCCGCATGCTTCTGTAAACTGAGAAAGATGACATCGAAGCACTCAGGTTTTGAGACTTGCGTTTCTTTGTACACTTGTTGGGGTTTATGTTGATATCTCAGCGTATGACAGAATAATTTCATGCTTTTAGAAAGAACCTCTCTCCTTCTTTCTTTCTGGGTGGGGGAAGGGGTATTGGAGCAGCAGAGCATTTCCTCTTGCCATTTCCCCATGCTAGCTCTCAAGCTGTTTGGTGAGATTGTCATTCTGCCTGAGGCCTTCAGTGTCTGGCATGGTGCTCCGAGAGCCTTCACAGATGCCGCGCAGAACTCAGTGCGGACAGATTCTCTCGCTCACGATAAGAATCTTGCTCCTGAGCTTGGCATTACAACGCGAATGTCAAAGCCTATTCTCCTAAAACTCGCACGCAAGTAGAATATTAATATGTGAGGAGTGGATTCCACAAGAGATTAGATGAGCAAATACTGGCTCCATAACTCGTCGTTTGGCTTCCTTTGCACCCCACCAGGACAGGTTTATTATTTTCTGGTTAAAATGTTGCTTGAATGCGGGAGTGGTAGTCAGTGATGCGTCAGTGCTGCTTCTTTGAAGACATTAAAAAGCTGGAATGCACAACAAGAACAGGATGTTTCCAAAGCATTGCTTTATTTATTAGGCACCATCAGCAATCTTCCAATGACCACAAAACACAAGCTTTTTTTTCCTTTTTACTCCTCGCCAATATTATTTTCTGATCAACTCGCACTCTATTTTTCCTCTAGCTGAAGTCTTCTGTGAATTGGGTCCGCTGTGTGTATCTGCAGGCACGCGTTTTGTTGTGAGGTGGGTGTGCCTGTGTGTGCGTGTGCCCTGTGCAATGTGTGTGTGTCAGGTGTTGAAAGTTCTTGCTTCCATCAAAAGCAGGCTTCTATTGAACTGTCGAACAGGTGTGGATTCTGCAATTAGATCACATTTCAGAGAGAAGAGGAGACACTGAGATGTAACAAGCTACGGACGGAAAGAATCACTTTGCAGGTAAAATAACACCAAAAGGATCCTGATCTATTCTTTTTCCCTCTCCATTTTAAAGCCTTAATTCTGTTCACCGCTGGCCTTCATCAAAGCCAGCTTTCCCCCCCCCCCCCCCCTGCTTCATTTTCTGCATTCCCGAAAACCAAAAAGAAGTGTTGGAATTTTACACTTGTTTTCTCAAAATTATTTTGCTGAATCCAGGGTTGAATTAAATGCTGCAAGTATTTCACAGTTCCCAGCAACTAAACCAATTTGGGAGGCATCTTGCTTTCAAGACGTCAATTGTGCAGCAGTGAATTTACAAATTCTCTTACCCAGCCACTCTGAATAGAAACAGGGAAAAGCTGAAGCTTTTCACAGAATCACAGAATCACAGAATTGTAGGGTGGAAGGACTCGTAGAGTCATTGAGTCCAAACCCCCCTGCCAAAGCAGGCTCCCTACACCATGTAGGGAGTACTACACTACACCATGCTCCCTTTTTTTTTTTTACAAAACCATTTTAAATTCCCCAATTTTGAGCAAAAGCTGTCAGGAGACAAAAGAGACAGCTGGGTATATCCTAATAAGATGCCGAAGTCAGCCATGCGTGTTTTTACTCTGTCAAGATACACTGACTTGTCTCTCAGCACTCATAGTCAGTCCAGATCGCGAGTTACATATCTAGAGTGCTAAAGGTCACATAATACGAGTGATTGAGTTTCTTTAGTGTTCTATGTATATTTATTATTGTATATACACGAATTGAAATTGTTGGATCTTGAGGCAAAATGCTTCGCACAGTCATTGTGTGCAGTCAACCTTCTCTGACTTTCTCGGAGGAAGGGTTAACCTCAGACTCAGCGTATAGTCGTGACTCTCAGTTGTCACGAAGGGCGATGGGTGGATGGAGTTTGAGTCACCGACCATGGAGTTGTGGGACTTGGAAGTGACCTTTTTGTGATATGTTCTTGAAATTCTCTCTCTACCCACCACCCTCTTTGCTTGTTCGCTCACAATTGGGAATTGAAATGTTGAAATATGAGTTTGAGCTGGGAGTAGTTAATTGGGTGAAATGGGTTGTGAGACGATAGATGATCTTCTAGCGTGTCTTTTTCCAACCTTGGATAATTTTCTGTTGATTCCTGAGGGTCCTGATGTCTGCTGACAATAGACACATGGAAGATTACATTTCTTGCAATTGTAGGTGTGGGCATACGAAATAGACAATGTGGGGAGGACAAGACTCTTATTCCCGATATCGTCTACCGTTCTCAGGGATTGTGCCATTAATCTTCTCCAAAAAAATCTTCATCCGTGTTCATGTAAAGATTTTTGTTGCGAGTGGGAGTGTGTTATTGTACTCTCCATAGTTCATGATAGTCTGAATAGAGATAGCCTTAGTTTCATTGATTTTGTTTTTGTACACTTATTTTACTCTAAAGACTAACATAGGATTGTCCATACTATCTTTTCAAAAATAGATCAAAAACAATAGGAGAAATCTATATTTTCAAATACAAATCTCTCGGTTATCAGTATCAATGTCGCATTGAGTATGGGTCGGTTGCCTTTTGATGCATTTAGGTGTGCAATGTAATGTATGAAGGTAGGTGGAGTGGGGGTGATAAGTGTAATTGTATGGGGTTGGTGTCTCTTAAGAGATAAATTATTGTAGGTATTCAATTGTGGAAGGTGTTACATGAGCGGCCTTGCCTGTGTGTTTAGCGGCGTGTTTTTACACTGCGTAGTTTGTGAGCAAACTATGTGTGTTAATGACACTTATAATAATATTATATCTGCAATTTTGTTGGTAACAATATCCAGTGGTGACATTTATTTTATGTTCTTTGTTTTATCAAGCTCATTGTCGGACTGAATAACCTTTTGAATTTTTATAAAGTGGATTGGATCCTGTCAGTCTTGAGTAAAACCAAATTGCTGTTTGCTGTTGTTGTTGGGGTTTTTTTTGCTTGTTTTTTTTTTTTTTTTTTTTTTTTACAGGAAAAAGCCTGAAATATATACCTTCCTCCCTGGCATATTACAAAGCCTGTGGCATGACTGTGTTACTAACATCAAAGGGTGTGTTGCTTTCGATTTTAATAAGCACAGGAGCAGCATCACCAAGATCATTAACATTTGCGCAGCATTTTGGGATCTGCAAAAGCAGTCAGATGAGAACAGAGGCACTTTATTTACCAGAGATGTAGGAAAGCTCAAATGAACACATACAAGATTCTCCAAGGTGAAGGAAGAATCTTCCTGTGGATGAGACAGTCAACCCTGCAGCTCTGCAGTGCTTGAGAAATAAACAATGAATTTTACACTCAAAGCATTGCTGACATAAAGAAAATAAACCTATTCTGATCTTGTGACTAAAGAACTGAGGCACAGTGCAGTTTGAACTGATTTCCAACGGAGTATCTGGAAAGACTACGGCTAGAACCCATAGGATCCTTCCCACTCCTGGCTCAGGGCTCCCTTCTGCTCTAAGGCTACTCTACCAACTTGGTGGCAGATGGAAGAAGAGAGAAGAATAAAGATTCTCAAAAATCTCTGGCTTCTATGATTTTGTTATTACTTTGATCTTTAACCCAAGTGCTTTTTAAAAGAGACAAAGAAAGGGCATTAAAAATACTTTTAAGGGTATCTTGTCACTGACAACAGAAGCAGGACATGTTGACTACAATAATGGAATTTTTAAACGTGTTTGTTCCTCTGCTTAGAGATTCTTTTGCAAGGTTCCATTATGCTGTACTTACATAGTAATTGCTCATTGACCATTTAATTACACAAGGCTGTCACCTTTACTCATACTCAGTACGCAGCATCCAAATAGTCATTTTGGTATCAAGGAGGTGGGGGCCTGTTCACCTGGTAGCAGTAGTCAATATGGATAGGGTAAGCACAAGCTGGCATGCAATAATTGTCATGTAGCGACATAGTGTTTACATAATAATTACCTTATTATACTTACAGAAAAATACATGATTATTTTTGTCCTCCAGCCAGAGTGCAGGCCACATGGTAATTACTTTTGGGCATAAGTATAATTGTACAAACACTGTCTTTATCTCTCTACCTCTTTTTTGCGTGCACATATTTACATGTGTTACATGTACACAGTTAATATTGTATTTATCACTGCATCTGATTTAAGTCTTGAATCAAATAGTTGTTTCCTTGTACACTGGCCTCATAAATTAAAAGGTCATAATGAAGACAATTTTCTTTCTTTCTTTCTTTCTTTCTTTCTTTCTTTCTTTCTTTCTTTCTTTCTTTCTTTCTTTCTTTCTTTCTTTCTTTCTTTCTTTCTT
>NW_015439230.1:0-3019 GCF_001577835.2 Coturnix japonica | reverse complement strand
TTCTTTCTTTCTTTCTTTCTTTCTTTCTTTCTTTCTTTCTTTCTTTCTTTCTTTCTTTCTTTCTTTCTTTCTTTCTTTCTTTCTTTCTTTTCTTCCTCTTTCCTTCTTTACTACTTTTTACTTTTTCTTTCAGAAAGACAACCACAATGTCTACCTAGATTTATTTTTCTTAACTCAAGATTCTTCATCAGTGTGCGTGCTTATGCTTTTATCCCAAACCTTCTGGGGCAATAGGTCAAATCCTTTTGTCTCTTGGAGCTTCTGTTAAAATCATATTTTAAAGCTAAAATGGACTCAGAGATATGAACTGTGTGTCCATGACAGATGGAGCCAGACACTGGCTATAGACTGAAAAGAATATATTGACTCACAGTCTCATCTTCTTTTCATAGTGGGAAGTACTCCATTGATGACATTTCATGATGTTTAAATGTGGGTAGCATTGCCTGGAAAGACTGAGCTGGAGGGAGGAGAGAGAAAGAGATAATATTAGAGATTCAACATGTCAATGTACAACAAAGGCCATTCTCAATCCTGAACTGACACCGTAGGTGGATTTTTACAGCACTTGTGACTGTTACTAATTGGAATCGAATCATAACTCTCTGCAAGATGGCTCAAAAATAGCTTAGACCAGACACGAAGTGTTATTTTCCTATACTTCTTGGGCATTGGTTTCTAGACTCTGAACATGATAGGTGTGGAAAGTGAAAGAGCAAACTGTGCCCGTGCCTTGGGTAACAAGGGTCCAAAATGTTATTTAGTGTGAATTTATTTAAAGTCAACAGGTTTGTGTCATTTGACATCTGAAAAGGATCAGACCCAGAATAGACTCGTAAGAGTATGGTCAGCTAGGATACAACATATTTCTGAAAGAAGACATTCATCATAAATTCAGGTGAGAAACACCTTTAATATACAAGAGAAACAAACTCAGTATTTAGAAAAAGTATATTTTTGACTATTCAATCTGTTTTTCACGTCATACATGAGTATCTCTTAAATCTGCTTGTCTTTCCTGTATGCACTGATCACTGAATAAAAAAAATGGAAGATAATACAGCAGAATATCATCTAATAATCTAAGTCCCATTTTTTAAAGGAAATTGTCAGATATCCTATTTACTACTTGGCTATTTATGTTAATATGTTACCTGGAATGTAAGTAGATTTGGGTGTCTATTGCACTGAAGACATGACAAAGATTTATAAAGCTTCATCACAATGAGTAGAACTCTCTGAGATTATTGACAGTGACTAATGCTGCCTACGTCTCAATGGCAGCACTCTATACCTTACCCATTTTCTACAGAGAACAATCATATTACTACCGATTAGTTCTTTCTATCCATAAATGAAATCCCCTGTTTCTTATTGATTCATTTCCTTCAGTCATTTATGATACACTTGAGTAGTTATATTCTAGTTAAAAAAGGTTGAGGTATTCTCTTCTGGTTTGTGATGGGGTTGGAGAATTGAGTTTGTCCTGAAACATTTTACATCTCTAATAAAACCTGCATAGAATTTTGTGGTATATAGAAAGTATTTGTGGCTTTTGATCTCCATGTCACTCAGCATGCACAGCTTCAGCCAGAAGAAAACCAAATGAACACATCTTCTTATAGCTAACTTCATGTTCCCTGCCAAAAAATATGAAAATCATTGTGAAAGATCCTTGGCTGTGGATGAACAGATAAGTAGACATATAGAGAACTTGAAGACAATGGAAGAAGGAATGGTAGGAAAGCATACAAAGGGGTAAAGGAATGTGATACGTAATGAAAAGGAAAAGGAAAGGGTAAAGCTTTTAGCAGATAGTGCTACATGACATTTTCTTTAAAGTACGTGGCGTGCCATCTAAAATTACTAAACATATTATTGTCTCCACAAGTCATATGATTTGTTGTCTGTTCTTGTTTGTTTGTTTTTTAACCAAGGAAGAGTTCCACATCTACCCACCCGCATGAGAGATCTACAACTTTTCTAAACTCTTGTAAAACTCTGGTGGACTGGACCTAATTTCTAAAGAGAAAGGAACCAGGAACTTCCATAACTAAGGGTCTGTAGTGGGACAGCAAAGCAATTTAGGTGATGAACATGTTGCCAATTTACAGAATGCAAAAAGCACTTTGCAGGATATAGCTGACAAGCAACAGTCGAATGATATCTTCTTTTTCATGCTGGCTTAGTGTATAATTCCCTAGTCTTTGAGTGCTCTGGAACCAAGATGAGAACATGCTAATAGGTCAAAACAACGAATGATACTTTTCAGTCAGTCAGAGGACTCTATAAACATGAAGTTCTGGGACCCTTCCACAGCTAAAAGATAGTCTGCAACTATGTTGTGACCTTTCAAATAATTTCCCTTGAGATGTCTGATGGTCCTAACACAGATCCCAGGGGAAAAAAACCTCCTCAACAGCCTTTGTCTGGTTCCACTTAGGAGTGTAAGCTGGACTTGAAACAGTGTCAGAAGTAAAGGTCAGTGCTTTATTTACATAAGCTTTATGTGCTAGACTTTTTGCTCTGTTTCCTCTTTTATTCCCCAGAGATCTCTGCTTAAATAGTCCTATCCATTGAACTACATCTTATTGACAATTATTCTTCGTCCACAAGCTGGGATTAAAGAAAATCTTGTATTTTAAGGCATATTTACAGGTAGTAATATGCTAAATATTGGCAGATTTTATCCTATAGTTCATGTATTTTTCCTCTGCTATCTGAGATTTTCCTAGTTTTCAAAAAATAACACAGAACAAAATATACATTTGCTGCTAGGGACCAGAGCAAAAGCAGCATTTGGTAAAAAGTACAATTGACTTCTATATTTTACAGAGAGGAGTTACAAATCGCTGTTACAAATTGCTGTGTCTTTCCAAGTATTATGAAATCCTTGGAAGAAAAGGTCGTTATTACAGGAGCACTTTTTAAACTTGAAAATCTCACTTTTCCTTCTGAAATATATTCTGCAGTCTACCATCTTTTTTTTCCATCTTTTTTTTTTTTTTCCTTTTTTTTT
>NW_015439229.1:0-9463 GCF_001577835.2 Coturnix japonica | reverse complement strand
AATGAAAATGAGATACAAATAAGTAACTAATGTGTGAGACTTGAGAGCAGGAAGGGTTAAAAGAGCAACAAGAAGTGATGAAACAGACGCTACTTTTAAGGTCCGCAACATTAAGTTTTTGCTGGCCTGGTCATTTACACCTCTTGTGTATGTTCTGCTAGAATAAATATCCTACAGCTGGTGTGGTAGCCAGCTATCTGAAGTGAAGTTAATCCCACCCAAATGCCTGTCATGCCCAGAAACACAAAACAGCATTGTGGATGAGGTTCGTTTCCATAGTAAAGAGATAGCTTACTTAATTAATTTCACAAGCCCTCTAGGCTGCTGTTGACAAAATGTGGGCTGTACTGCGCACGAGAAGTAGGTTGACGGGTTGGAGAGGGGTAGGGGTATGCGGAAGGTTTAAAAGTGCCGGATGGGCCGCTGGGAGCTCAGGAGATTTGGACATTGGGTGGTTTAGCATTGTTCTTTTAATGGATAACTGGGATCGATCAAGCAGGGAGTGTGTTTGCGCTTAGATTGAGCAGCTTTGCTGTCATGCGAGGAGGGCAGAGTGCGTGGTAGTTCCCGGGTGGTGAGCCGAGACTGCAGGAGTTTTATGTACACAACGGCACTTAATATGATGATGGAAAATTAATGCGATTGCTTACTTGATCTTGTTATTTGCGAAGAGGCACAGATTTCTTTCTTTCTTTTTTTTTTTTTTGTTTTTTTTTCCATTTCCAAAAATTGGAAGTATTTAGGAGAGATGTGATTTCGAAAAGTGGGGGGTGGTGGAAAGTCTGAAGGGTTGCTGAGGTGCGTGTCAATATATAAAGAGGATGTGGAGCTGGAGAATTTATAGAATAAGGTTGGAGTGTAGAATTACGATAGAAAATTGTGTTTGTACGTGTATTCCGCATAGAATAGCGTATGACGCAGTTGAGCATTTTGTATAGAAGCAACACCATGTTGAACAAGGGCAAAAGGCGCTGAAAGTAAGCATGTTTGTTTTCTGGCCCAATTAGGTATGATTTTGTCTTTAGTTGAGCTCAGCTTTGAAGAGCCAAGCAGATATGTAGACATACTATTCCCGCTTTTTCAGCGGTTAATTGGGTGCCTTCTTGGTAGCTGGGACTTGCTTGCAACGCACCATAACCACTTGACTTGGTGGGATATACCCTATAGTAAAGCTTAAGTGGTACTGGAATGCTCCAGTCACGAGCCTGGTCTCTGGATTACGTTGCAGTGTTACCAGCGCAGTACCGGGGAGGAGAATTATGATGAAGGACAGGATAAGAATTGTCACTGTGTGGGCGGACTTCTTGCGAGAACAGGATGAGTGCTTTCGTAAAATAGCAGCGATGATTATTTTCTGAGACCACATTTCTTGCCTGCACAGAAGAGATATTCTCTAATGTGCTTTCTTAGAAAGCTTGACTTATCACAGCATCAGTTCTGCTTTTTTCTTTCTTTCTTTCTTTCTTTCTTTCTTTCTTTCTTTCTTTCTTTCTTTCTTTCTTTCTTTCTTTCTTTCTTTCTTTCTTTCTTTCTTTCTTTCTTTCTTTCTTTCTTTTTCTTTTTTCTTTTTTTTTTTTAAATCAATCTTTCCCTGCCTTTTCTAGTGAGTTCCTGATTTTACACGTGTGTTACATAGGCATGGGGTTGTAAAGTGAGACAATCTGGATGTGATAAAGAAATAGACAAAAAGAGTTAAACTCCATTTCTAAGGAATGAGAAACCATTGGCCACTTAATTCTGAGAACAGTCTGGGAAGAATGTAACTACGTATGAAAATCACAACAAACTTTAGAGGATTAGAAAAATATGCTAAATGTAGCTTTAATAAAATGCTGACAGTTTATCTTAATGTATTTCAATATCATCCAAGAAAAAATGCACAGATAGCACAAGTCCTAAAAATGATATCAGGAACACTTAAATTTGTATCTGCATGTTATATTTCTTCATTACTGCGCCTACGGTTCCTTCTCATTACCTAGCACCTACAGAAATTAGAAAAATACAAACTTTGGTTCACATTGCTAGGAAATTAAATTCTCTAGGCCAAAAACTCCCAACAACCCAGGCTGTATTTTACATTTGTACATGTCAAAGGTATTGCTGGATTTTTTTGAAAACTTACTAGCTGAAAAAATCAGAAAACCGTTTCTGAGAGATGCCATTCAATACTTAGGCAGATAATAAAAGCAATTTCCTACGTGAAGTCAGAAAACAAACATTCAATATGTTTTTTTACAGAGATGATATTTTCATTTAAAGTCAAAATGATGGATTTCCTTACTACCTTTTTTCAGCTTTTCCTGCAAATTGTATGGAAATGAATGCAAATGTGCAGTCCTCACTACTAAGTTGCTTAGAAGTATAAAAATGCATAAAATTAAGATGCTCAGACAGAGATGTGATTCTCTCTTGTGGAAAAATGTTTTAATTTAAATTAGATATTTCAAGTAAAGTGTTACTGTTTCAGGTCCTAATTGTGGATTTCAGAAAAAGTGCCTAGCAATTTTGTAATCTTCTGAAGACCTGGTAGTGTCTATGAATTCGTCCTGAGTCAACCAACATATAAGAAAAAAATAATAATAAATAGAATAAATAAATAACTGAAAGTTCAGTGTTCTTATTTTGAGCTTGCGGTCTAATAGTGTTCCACCAGCCTTCATGACCCATTGTCTGTCAGTCTATTCAGCACTGGATAAACCTGAAACTTAGTGAAAATAAAACCATAAAAATCAGAATGCTAGAGCTGTTCTTTTTGGTCCAGATCTGCCTAAAATATGGTGCTGCAGCCAGCAGATATCCCACCCAACTCTGATGGTGCTATACATCATGAGAAAGGGAAGTGCTCTTTGATTTCCTCTGAGATACCAGGCTTGAGTAATGCCTGTAATGCCATAAGGGATTAATGATCTCTGTGCTATATATAGCCATGCAAAATAAATTGCAGGTTTTTTTTCATAGAATTACCAGATTTTTATTGTGCTGCGCAGACAAATTCAGTGAGTAGGACTTATTGGTGTTAATGGATTTAATTTATATGGTGCATCCCCTGTCTTTGGATAGATTTATCTCTATGTAAATCATCTATTCTGGTCATTAGTTGAAGATTTTGCATCTCCTTGCTGCATGAACCATATGGATGAAATATTAACGAAACTTCCTTGGTAGAAGTGCCCCCTCGTGCCTCATACATGTTGTAAAAAACATTTGCTTTCCTTGCAGAACTCCCATGTAATTGAGGACTGAGAGCAGTATGGTGTATTCAAAATGCCTACTGGTAATTGGTATTTAAAACAAATTTCCGTAGCTCTAGAAACAGGAAGCCAAGGTATCTCTGGAAAGTCATTTGATGTGCACTTCTGAAATACGGGCAAAAGTGTAGTGAATCTTTCAATGGTTGATTCCACAGTGATTGATCTTACAGATTTTTGAAGTAATTGATGGTATTGCTTTAGTTCAGTCCGTTAGTGCAAATAATTATTAATCAATATGCACTCAGCTCTTACTTTAGAAGACAATTTTAACACATGATTTATTCTGAACATTTCAATTGAGCTACCTTTACAATGAGAAAATCAATTGGCTAGTGGTCTAAAACACTTTAATTATCTGAAGAGCTACGTCCTTTTTGGGCTTCTTTTTTCCTCCTTTTTTTTTTTTGTCCCCCTCCTTTTTTTTTTTTTTTTTTTTTTTTTTTTTCCTTTTCATTCTTTCTTTTTTTTTAAACATTGTCACAATTATTTTTTATCCTCAGAAAACACTCTGATTTTCTCTTTTAGCTTATTTTGTCTTGGAAGTTTGCAGGTCAGTATTGAAAACATACCAGAATTAAACACCAGCTTTGGAAATTAAATTATTTGCCAGATGGAGAAAAAAATAGAAAAACAGAAAATATAAAAACAGATTTATTCCCCCTCCCCCCCCCCCCCCCCCCCCCCCCCCCCCCCCCCTTTTCACCTTTTCTTTTTTCTCTCTTTTTTTCTCTTTCTCTCTCTCTCTTTTTTTTTTTTTTTTCCCCCCTCCTTTCTGGTGTTTTCATGTATATCAATATATTTGTAATTTATTTGGGTGTTTTCATCACAAGCATAGCAGTAGAGAAATACTGTTTATTTGAAAGAATAACATAGTGCTAGAACTTTAAAAGAGATTTGAAACGTTATAGGACAAAAGGTGAAATCATTTATTAATTAGCAATGGATATTAAATTTCTGAATTATATATTACCCCCATTATATTCATATTTACCTGTTTTCATATGCCTGTAAATATTAAGGTGAGTCTTTGAAGTAGCATTTGCACATTGTCTGTGAGTATGTTAATATATCCTTTCAAAGCAATTTGTACTTGGGCTGAGCATAAGGTTATGGAACCATCAGTCATCATGAAGATCCATCTGAATAAAGAGTGTGATATAATTTATCTCACATTCATGATACATTTTGCTTCAACTTACGTGAGTTCAGATCTTCTCTCAAGTGCCCAGAGTAGGCTTACATGTGAAACATGAAAAAAAATTCCTTGCTTCATTGATCAAATGCCAAAATAATACTTCAGTCTGCAAACAGTGCTGTGGCTACTTTTTGGTATGTAGGCAGGAATTCCCAGGCAGTACTCTTATAATAACTTCTGTTTATAATAACAAAAGAAGCTCATATTCTCAAACTGGTCTGAATTTAATGTTTGGCTTACCATTCATTCTATTTCTTGCATTTATCCTAAATTAGACTATGAATGCTAAATCCGAAATGTCCAGATTTTTGTTTAATGAGATTATAGTCTGTACCGAGTTCTCATGGGTTTCCACTGTACTGCAAGAGGTGAATCGTTTTTGGTTTTCTTTTTTTGTCCTTTAGAATAGTACAGGAAATATTTAGAATTTTCAACTAACAAACCAACTGTATGTCTTCAAGGTCGGAAAGTTCAGATTTTAGGACAATGTTGTGCTGGAAAGATTCCTTAAGGAGGTTTCTTAGAGGATGTTAGTAATGTACTTGTAAGATTTTGAAAGAGCCAAATAATAAAGAGACAGCACTACAGTCTAAGGACCCAATTACAGAAGCACTCATATGTATGTTTATTTTAAAGTCATTAAGTACTGTGCATATGGAAAACATCATGCCCTTAATTTCTAAGCCTTGATCTTCAAATGTAAGTGTTGTAAAACAGGGCTTTTGAGCATTATCCTATTAGGTACCAAGTGCCTTATTTTCTGTCAGAGCTAGTGGGAGTTCTGCCTTCTTGATAGATTTTAGTAGCTAACTCTCTCCTGCAGAGAATTAGAAGGCTTGGTTTTACTGTAGAGTGTAGAATTATATTTTACTTTATGTTAGTTCCTACAGCTGACTTAAAATCTACCTCTGAATAACATCTCAGAGGATATCCTGGAAGGAAGTGCTATGGCAGTATGTGTTTTCCAGCAGAAAGGCTGTGTCTGATGATTATACTTTGAAGTCTGTATTAGATGAGAGAAAAAATAACAATATTGGAATAAAACATAATAAGACTGGAATTGCAATAAGAATAGAATAGAATAAATCTCTGCTCATTTGGAATTGCATTAAGAATAGAATAAATCTTTGCTCATTTCAAGATGGCAGTTGAGGTCTGATTGGCATCATTTGGGATCAAGGTGTCTGTAGGGCTAAGAGAGGAGTCAGTCATGGGTGTATTTGCATCTTGCTGGGAGTCTGCATGGCTGTGTGCTATCTCCCCTTCTGCAGAAACAGATCTTTTATTTTCCTCTTTGGTGATGCTTTCAGTCTAAACTTTTAACTTTGTGTATGTTGAGCTAAATTAATTAATGGGAATCCTGACCTGGTTTAAATCAACTGGATTTTTTCCATTCAACTCATTTAATGGCCTTTCTATTTTTACTCAGTGTCCTCTCTAAAAAACTGTTCTAAAATACCAGGAAGTGAAAGCAGTGCTCTGGCTTATGGGAAAACATAGATGAAGTAGACGTGCTCATGTAGATAATCAATTTTTTCTCTTAATTGGCTGTTTTAATGTATCTATTTTTGAAGGTGATTATCTCAATCGACAGACAGTTTGCCTAATGAGCATAACAAAGGTGATCTGTTTTAGCTTGTTTAGTTCAACATCCAAAAGAAATGAGCTATTCAGGAAGTCTATTTAGAAAAGTCTATTTTTAAAGAGTTCTAAGGATAGAACAAAGGATGAGAGATCGTGATACTATTCTGGTAGGAGTGCCGCATGCAGAAGTACAATAGTGAGCACCTCTGACTGTGGCAGAACTGTTGAAGCACTGTAAAATCTAGTTGGCATGTGTGAAAGATCAAGCAGGTTAACTCCTGGGATTTTTTCTATCAAGATACTTTCTTGCTTCCATTCTGTTGCCTGCTGTCTTCAGAGCACAGCAGTATTGAGGCTCTGCAGATTTAAAACATTTGTCTTTCCATCTCCAGTGTGCTGCAGAAGGATAACTCTGGAATTTAGCAGTGTCATAAAAGTTTTAGCTGACGTTTTTAGGCTGCCTTTGTTATTAGGACCTTTTTTATCACCTGTGAGGTTGCATGCTAAGTAGGTATGCCAATATTTTCTCTAATGTAACCCTACTGTTAATTTTTTTTAAAGAATATTTGTTGTCATTATTTTGGAATTCACATCTAGTTAATTACAGTGTAATTAGAGGCCAAAAATATTTTACATTGCCCAATTTTCATCAGTGTTTAAAATCTTTTCTCAAGATGCATTAAAACAACAGCAAGCTGTTCTTTGTTGTCAGGAAAGATCAGAGTGTTATATTAAAAAGAAGTTGGAGATATATAAGAGTTACTAATTTCAAATAGTTGATAAAGCATTTCTATAAATGGTTGGAATGTTCAGATTGCAATGATTTTGATGGATTTTGTACATGGGTACAAATAAATATGAACTAAAAAATCATATACACTTATGACAAATGAAGAAGTATGCATTATTCTTGAATATAAATGATAAAGTTTACGGTTTTAAATTATGCACAGCAAATATAAATGTAATGTAATCTTTACTAATAATTCTCGTCACGGACTTCCAATTTCTGGTCTGAACTCACATAACGTTTATTTAATTTATAATCTGTGTCACATTATCATTGGATAACTAGGTAGAAGATCAATCTGTACTTCATACAAATTTGTCTAAGTTAATGATATTGGACATAATTTATATACAGTTTCTAGTTTTGTTATAAGAAAATGAGTATCTTCATGTGACAGCTGTAGATGTTGCCAATACTGGATAGTTACATTATTCTCAGGAGGTTTTGTTTGTTTTTTTTATTATTTTTTTTTTATTTGCCCTTTAAGTAGTGTATGAGAATATTTTCTCTTTTCTTTTCTTTTCTTTTCTTTTCTTTTCTTTTCTTTTCTTTTCTTTTCTTTTCTTTTCTTTTCTTTTCTTTTCTTTTCTTTTCCTTTCTTTTCTTTTCTTTTCTTTTCTTTTCTTTTCTTTTCTTTTCTTTTCTTTTCTTTTCTTTTCTTTTCTTTTCTTTTTTCTTGCATTTTACTTATATTCACAGCAAAAGTGTGTTGTGTTGAAATTTCAGGGTTTCTTCTATTTAATTCAGGCACATTTAATGAAACCACATTACTGGGGTCAGTCTCAGATCTCAGTTTACGTCATATCCTCTGTCTTTTGATGTTGTCAAGTGTGACTGAAGAATGACAATGGAGCAGTACAATCTTTATCGCACTTGTACTAGTCAGTCTGAAGTAATGCCCCCTATTTATTTCCATGGAAACTACAACAGATTCAAATGGCACAGTAGTACTGTCGGATAGAGTACATTCTTAGCTACAAAGCACTGTTTTCCAACATAGTCGCCACCATTAGCTACTGCACTTTTTGTCAGAATGAACAAGAGTTGCATGCGACTTGAGTAAAATCTGCATGTGGTCCCCAGACATGCCGCTTTTCATGTATCTATTCCATACTGAAAACACACCACCCCACTGCACCACTGTCTCACATCACTGGTTCGTCTTCCATCACGAGCAAGCATCATGAATGACTGAGCAACTTTCTGCATTAGCACACACCGTCTCCTTATGTCTATTCAGTCAGATGCCATTCTGTCAGGACTGCCCCTCTGCTGCCATCTGTCACATGGCACAATAATATAATGCGAAATATTAATAGAAGATTCAGCTTCTTACGCCATTCCACACATCTGCCCTGCACATCATAAGCAATAAATAACATAGAGCATTATTTTTGGAGCAGCTCTCATATAAAAGTAGTTATTCATAAATCTTTTGCACTGTACTTTGGGAGTACTTGTCCAGAACCTCATGAATTATTTCTGAAGTGGTTTCCTTTTGTTTTATTAACTGGAAGTAACATAAACCAGTCTTGTAACTGATTAGAGCAGTGTGCTACTTGTAAACACACAGTTAGTAAATGCTACTAAGTAGCAATATTTAGCTGGAATGTCAGCATCCAAGCAGTTTACACAGTCTGTTTGAACAAGACAATACATGCCGTATCCATTCTTCACACTTCTTCACCAAAATTCTTGATTCA
The DNA here is from genome assembly GCF_001577835.2 of Coturnix japonica. Lineage (NCBI taxonomy): Eukaryota > Metazoa > Chordata > Aves > Galliformes > Phasianidae > Coturnix > Coturnix japonica. The sequence continues at coordinate 937 of NW_015439229.1, read as the reverse complement.
CCAAAGTTACTTTTATCGCCTGGGGCTGTGAAACAGCCAGTCACCAGTCAGCTTAGATGTGCATAGCACGCTTAGAGGTGGCAATTTAGAAGCCTCCTTTCTGCTGTATTCTGGGACAGGGAATATGAAACATGGCCTGTTTGAAAGAAGAGGAACCAAATAATCTTTGGAAAAACTGAGAAAATAATTTCCTTTCTGATAAAATAAATGGGATTTCAGCTGCAGAGTTTGATGATCCTTCAAGATATGTGCCACTATGCCATATCTGTGAGTCCACTCAATGATGCATGTGCATGTTTCCATATAAATACTGATATGTGGAAGAAGATAACACATGAAACTAAGAATACATTTCTAAACGTAATATTCAACAGAATATTTAAGTCTCTTCAAGAAATGTATGAGCTGCTTTGCACTGAGAATTTCCATGTAAGGTTTGATTGCTCTGCTCCATATTTGTGGTCCTACGTGAAATGCCGATGTTTTTGTAGGATCTGACTGTAAGAGTCAACTTTAGGTTCTAATTTCAGTATCCTCTTCCTTTGTAGCATCAATGTCCAAAGTATTTTTTCCTTTTCATACCATCTTGCTATGTTCTAAGGAGTGATAGCTCATTTGCAGTCAATAAAACAATTTCTTTTAATATCAATCCCATTTTTTCCCACTATTAACTCAACTTGAAGAATGAATTTGCTCCATTGTATTAGAGAGAATATTTTTGACAGCTTTCGAGTACAGATCATTAAAAAATTACCACTTTGAAATGTGACTTTTGTCTCTTCTTTGTCTCCTTCTATCTCAAAAATAGCTTATCACATCTTTCAACTTTCTAAATAATTAAATCAGCTCAAAAACTCATGCATATTCTGTGTTGGATTAGAACAGTTAATTAAAACGGAGTTATTAACGATTTTGTTTGTTTGATAAATTGGCCCGA
>NW_015439228.1:0-10052 GCF_001577835.2 Coturnix japonica | reverse complement strand
CATTCCTCCTGATCCTTCCTTCCTTCCTACCTTCCTTTCCTTCCTTTTTTGTTGTTGTTGTTTTAATTTATCTTTTCTCTAATGCATCTTATTCTGATTTTCTTGGCTTAGTTTTTATTTCTTTGTTTTCTGTTGTTACAGTTTAAGCATTTTGTGTAGTCTTTGTGAAAAACGCAGTTCATATCTGTACACGATTCAATTCCAGATGTAAAAATAAAACAACTCAAAAAAAAATCCAGTAGCTATAAATTTAACTTCAGGTTTTTCCCACATCCACCTTGACATTTGATATGAATGTACACAAAGTTTATTTTCCCTTTTGCTGAATTCAATAAGTTAAAAGCTCTTCGCGGCTAGCATTAATAGAAACATTACAAGAAACAGTGGATTATCACACTAGTAGACCATTATTTACTACTCTACCATTCATCCACTTTAAAAACTAAGTGGTCAAAAATCGACACGTGCATGCTAACTTCTGTTTGTAACCTGATGTACCATGTACTAACCCACTATACTTGTACTATAAAGATATACATACTTGCTAAACCTGAATTGTATGATAACCATCTCTGCATACGTAACGTGTTACTTAATTGAACGTACTCCTATGCTAGAGTGCAACATAAAAATACAAAACTCCATCTATGAACTGCTTTACTCAATTTAGTAAGTATTGGGATGGTTGGGAACATATATCGTTACTAAAAATTAATTGAAGCCAATCACACTATTACAAGCAACTTCACAAAACGTACACTACAAATTACCTCCTCACAAAACACACTCTGAAGCAAATATTCCATATATAATAATATCAGCCACTATCTACTTTATACCACTCTACACCTAACTTCTAAAGAGTACTATTATCTATTCTCTATAATGCCTGGAAATCAACACACCAACCCACAAGATACACTTCATGCGACACGAGCCATCACAACTAGGTCTAAACTCAATAGCGAAGAGGAGACCCCTAGCCGACATTCCATAGTGCAGACTCTCGATCTCTCATGTTTCATCTATCATTATTTAAAAGGACAGAGAGTTAATTACAAAATTAAGCACAATTTCGAACTACATTCGCAAGCTGTTTCACCGCATCGTTGCTTCTACCATATCGTTTTCACTACCTATTCAATAACAAATATCAGCTCTGTGCGACAATTGTAAACACCAAAAACAGACTAACCACAAAGCACACTACCAAATCTGGACACTCTCGAACACGCATGTTACAAACGCGGAGAAACACGAACAAGAGGAAAAAATAGAGTTGAAAAAACCATGATCTTCTTTTGAAGATGTGGATTAATAAATTCTCACATAATCTCATTGCGTGCTTATAATCGTCGCTCGAGTCTATCGAGATGATAAGAAGGCGTCCTCATTACAAAATTACCAACCCAATTACTACCACAACCTACAGCTTTAATGTTACTTGAAGTACGCACAACTAACAGGCCACCGACCGCTCACATCAAAAACAAAACCACAGCACACAAAAGGCCAGAGAATGAACATGCAGAAACTTCAGCTTTCAAGAAAGACTAGATGGCCTTAATAAATCGGATCATCGATTTGGAGTGAGATTCGTCGATTACAGCTTTCCCTACACATAGCATAAATTTTTGGTGAAAACATTTATTTTTCACATCTGTTTCTCTTCCTGAGAGGTCGGTATTCCTCAAGTGACAACTAATAGAGGCCATCTAACCAGTGCACCATAGTTCTAACACAGATCTAGAAGAAAAATTAAAAAATCCTATCAAAGTTATTCCAGAAACAAAGACTTAAACGATCGAAACATCAGAAGACTAGAACTGCTGCATGTAAGCACACGAACACAACAACCCCAAGTCAAGATCATGGTAAGAAAGATATTTTCTCACGAATTTCAGCAGTTTGATCTGAACTCCAAACAAATTCCCATAATTGCCGGCTTCTTGGAAATCTCGAAAGTTCCATCATGCTGCTCCATCCGTTTCCTTTTTTACAAAAAAACAACAAAAAAATAGCAAACAAGACCAACATTATTTTTAATATTATCCTTCTCATTGTTACCATGGCAGTAAAATCACAAGGCTCCTTACTACTCATAATAACAAGCTAAGATACTGACTTAAAGGAAGCATCTAAGGTTCCAAATTCTTTTGGCTATCACGGACAGAAAGATTAAATTTTTCTCATTCTGCCTAAGGAAGTACCCTGCCTTCAGTCTCTCTAAATCCATATAAATACAAATCCCACTCACCACCCCTCTGTCGCAAACAAGTGCACAGAATAATTTAACGATGTTTTCAGGCTCAAGAAAGGCTGAAAGTGGATTTGGGATTTAATTTTTAAATTTTCGTCTCCCTCTAACCAAACATAGATGCTTGCTGAAAAGCCAACGGATCACATAATTCCATAAATTCGACCTGGGTCTGGGACAAAACTTGCACCCCGAACAGGTTAGCAAGGACCGAATCCTCTCCTACAAAATGCTACACTGAGTTATAACAAAAGGCAGAACAACGCAACCTGTCATTAAACTACCACAAACAATCACATACAAAGCGCCTCAAAATCGGCATGTATTTCGTATGAACATCGAGTTAACCAGGCATCCCAGCTCCATCCTCAGATACATTACAGCAATTTACTGAATATTTCCACAAACAACATCATCACTGCCCGACGTAATCCTAGCATCTGGAAGGAAAGTTAGGCTAAAATAGCATCGAAGCAGTTCACGCGATACTCTTCATGAGATCCTCATTCTTTGATTGCCCTTACTGGCAGGAGACACAAAGCTTCATGCGACATAAGCACACAGTTCAAAAAGCTAAGCACCGCTCAACAAAACTCTGCACCACCACCACATCAAAGGTTCTTCTTATTTACAAGGTTTTTGATCTAGTAGCCACACTTAAAACTCTACTAAGCTGCTATTTGTGATAGACACACACCTTAAAACAGGCACGGCCGCAACCATGCAGTTTGCAGATGGCACAGATAAACTCAATCCAAATCATTCAAGTTATGTTATACTACCAATCTTATAGATCATCGCCTTCGGACTCACCATGGAAACTGTAACGCATGATAACGACTAGATCTCCAGGGAAAAGAAAAAAAGCGAATCTGCAAGAACCCAACAACAAAAATAAAAGAAAACACAAAACAGCAACACACAGAACGCACCACCAGCACCAGCAGTTGCACAGTCCAACAGCAGAACTGATTATGGTTAGCCTTCCTCGAATCGAAGTGAAACAACAGAGCAGCTAGAGAATACTCACCACGAAAATGACTTCTAAAAATACAGTTATTTTGAATGAGCCCTAAGAAAGGGAGAATAAAGCAGACAGCATACAAAGAACAAGCAGTTAGTAAGAATGGGGTTAATTTTAAACTGTTTTCTGTCAAAAGTTACACATTTAATTTAGTTTTTTATGGCCTCCCTTCAGCTGATCTTGCCAGTGTGGCTCATCTGGGAGTATTCAGGTCTATTTTTAAACATCTCGCTTTTTAAAAAATTGAGCTATTTCTCGTTACCACAACCATTATGTAGCGAGAAAATACAGTCTCCACAAAGATAGGGAACATCAACGTAGCCGGTCTATCTAAAAATGGAACCTACCCTGAAGACGCGTAGGACAGCCTCGGCAAGTAGAAATTTCTCAGTCCCTACCACGAGATTACACAGGAATGGAGGCCGTACGACCAAGCATGCGCCCACAGCCCAACTTCTAAAAAAATTAACTAAATAAAGAATAAAATAGCAAAGTAACAATAAAAACCTAAAATAAAAACGAAGGAAGGAAGGAAGGAAGGAAGGAAGGAAGGAAGGAAGGAAGGAAGGAAGGAAGGAAGGAAGGAAGGAAGGAAGAAGATAAGCCTATCATTTGATGACAAGATGAGATTTTTCACTCTATGAGTTAGGGTTTGGACTCTCTACTTCCTATCTGTGCCCAATGTATTTATTACACGGCATATGTGATCAGATGTTCACAGAAATCCTTACTGATAGTTGCAATCAGTTTCTCAGATTGCATACACTTCTGCATGTACATCTGTAGTTCTGCTGCAGTCATAGAATGCTTTCTTGCTTTGTGGTGTACCTTTACAACTGTTATTATGGGTCTTTGTCCACAGTTAGGTCGTCTTCACAAAACTATTATAAAACCACCTTTACATTGTTTGTGGCAGTGAAACAAAAAATTTTATCACGATTTAATAAATTTGGTTGTTCTTGTTAATTTTCTTACCATCCAGATCTTCCAGTTTTAATTCCCACTTTCTGCCTTAGCTTTGCAGATTTTTGTTTGTTTGTTTGTTTTCAGTGACAGGAGTGCCTAGCATCTTCAATTTGGGTGAGACACAGTAGTCAGGTATAGTAATTAATTCCTGAAACTTTGTTTCATTTGAACAAGGAGGAATGTTATGTTTTGTTTCCAAAAATGTTGACTACAAAGATTATCCAGACCTCACTTGATGACTGTGGAAATATACGTTTATCAAGATAGATGCTGATAAACTGGATGAAGAAGATACATACAAGGACAGTTTTGTTGTTGGAAGGACAAGTGACTGAGAAACACTGATAAAAGCAAACAAACAGATTATAATTAGCAACTTACCAACTGCAAACAAATAAAAATAAAAATGCTGCATGTTATAAAAGGAAAAGATATTACACATCCTAAAACTAGCTGAGATGAAACACTGCAGAGTTTGTTCCTAGCTTCTTTCTCAAAGGAAAAAGCCTGTGAATTAAAGTTGTGCTATTCCACTGCAAAGATAACAGTTTTTAGAATCAGTGACTGTAGCAGCAATAAATCCCAGGTCTGTTAAGGTATTTCAGCCCTGCTATTCACAATGATTTGATCTCTGCTGCTTCCTGCAGAGATGTGTACACACACATTCTACACAGGACCACCAGAGAGAATGGTGAAAACCCGTCCTTGTGGCTTTTCAACACTTGCTATAGTTACACAGAATCACAACTGTCCTGACCTTGAGCTGAAAATAGACTTGCATTTATTTGTCAAATCACACAGCAAAGGACAATGTGTATGTCATCAACTTGAGTTCATCCTAGGTGAACAGCAAAGGGAAAGAAAAAAACCAAAATATACAAAAGACCATTTCTGATAGACAAGTGAACAAGAACTCTTCAGTTCTCAAAGAAATTTTCTCCAGACTGATATACACAAGTCTGACACGTTTCACTTGATGCCTCTTTCTCCTTGCACTTTTTTAAAATAAAAGCTACAACTGATCTAATTTAATACACAACCTATGACAACAAATATCCACACACTGTATTTAATCAAATAGTGAAACACTAAAAGTAGAGATCATGGTAAGAGAGGGCCAAACGAGGGAAAACTTACTGCCAGTGCTCTGGAAGATGGTCTACTGGCCCACACAGCAGTGGATAGAAAAAATACTACATGAAGGAAATGGCTACTACCTGAAACTCTAGATTTTGAAGTGCCTCAGTCCAGTGCTGAAGCTAACAGCCACAGAAGCTAGATGTGACAGAAGAAGAATATAAAACAAAACAAAAAACCCTTTATGAAAAAAACAAAAAACAAAAAACAAAAACAAGCCAGAAGAAGGAAAAGGTCCCTTTCAAGCAGTTAATGAAGTAAACTAAACAGATCTTAATGAAAGAAGAAAGAGTTCCCTTTTTTAATCTTAGTTCCCAATATTGCACTGAGGACATGAGGAATTAGAGAAATGAGCTATGGAAAGAAAGGAGAGGACAGATCTGCAAGCAGTGGTAGAAAAGAAACGCAAGCTTCAGAAATATACTTTCCAAGAAAAACAGACATATTTTCAGATTAAAATTTCTGTCACACTTATGCATACATAAAATATATGGACTTTGTCCCATTATTTTTGTAATCCTAAGAATGCTAAAACAGAACATTATGGAATACTAGTGTATTATTAAATGTAATCCTTTAACAGCAAAATGCTACCCTTATAGGATTAATTAAATAAATAGGATGAATTACATAGTTTTAATATTTGAATAGTATTTTGTCCTAGAGGAAACAGGGAAGGACTTGGAATGCTTCTCTTACTTTTGGTTGGGAAAATCAAACAAATTGCTTGTAAAGTCGATTATAAATAAGCACTACATATTATAAGCATTTGCTCAATTCAAGCCTTCTTAAAAATCACAGAAATGCCGGATAATTAATGCCTGTAATATTTTGGCTTGCTGAAACCATCTGTTTAATACACATTATTTAATTTCAAATTCTACATCCAAAGAATCCAGTGACACATTAGGAAAACACCCAAGCCAGGTGCATAAGCTAAACACAGCAATGACATCAAGGAATAAAATCTAATTCCAACTCTCTGATGTTGGCGTTCATGTGTAAGCACCCTAAGGAAAAATAGCAAAGAAGCCAAGGCCTAGATTTAAGAACAATTGATTACAGCTTCACTCTAGCAAAATGCCTTTCTCACAAGTGACTCAGGAATCCTTGAGAGAGTAAAAAGTAGATATGATTTCAGTCACCCTTAGCTCTTGACATTAGGCTTTCACTGGTTTAACACACAAGTGTTGATGCACGCAAACTTTCTCAAGCACTTAACCACTTGTCCTTTCAAGCATCCTTTTTTGTAGCGCTAGCTTTGGTATAATCAGTCTTTCTGATTTTTCTTCATCTCATTCTCCATCTCCACAGGGATCCGTTTTGTGCATTCACAAAACACTTCTTGAATATTTTACTGAAGTAGCTTTCATTTTTCTGTACAGCCAAGATAATATTCACCCATTAGTCCAAAGATTTGTTCAGTTATAACTATTGTCTGAAGCACAGCATACATGTTTTGTTTTGTTTTGTTTCAAATATCATTTGTTCATGTGAATATTGCTTCAAATAACCAAAGAAAAAAGGACTCTTTTGCAGTTCACCGATTACTGTTTTAATTTACTACTGTTTCTCTGGAGCTCAGTATCTGCACTGTCAGTGCAAATAAATACCATCATGTATAAAATGCAGAGGCTTTCTAAGGGTGAAGGAAAGAATTTTCTCTTCTAGTCTTCTCTGCTGAAAGATTTATTTGTTGTTTTTGTTGTTGTTGTTGTTGTTGTTGTTTAGTTTGGGTGAATGCTTATCCTTATTTCTAAAGGAAAAAAATATACATCAAAAAAATTGAGATTAGACACTTTTCTGATGTACTGTTAATAACAATTCCATATTCGTTGTCATTTTGTCAGTTGTCCAGTATAGCCACTTGCTTTTTCTATAACTAAGTAAATTGCAGAGAAGTGCTATAACAAGAGATAGTTCCATTTTCTAAACATACCCTAAGTCTACTGAAGCTAACTGGAGATTTTGTCCATTTTGTTTGAACTTCTACAAAATACATCCACCAGCTTCTGATGTCTCATACTGGGAGTTCAGAAGTTTTGAAGATACTGGGAAAAGCCTATGAACTTTTCCTCCTGTACTAAAAGTTGTTTTTCATGTCTGACCACTGTTCTTATAGGAAAAATCAATTTCAAATTCACGTCAGAAATTTCTATCCTAGAGAGGAAAAACATCATTTACATTGAATAGGATGAAGCTTGCTCCCTAAACTAGGAATGGGACACACTTATATTCAGTCCCACAAAAACAGAACCACACGAGTGCAGCAAATCATCAACCACTGTTTGTAGGCAGGATTCTAAACGGTACCTATTCCTGAGGGTCAGCTAGTATCTCTATATATCCTCGAGGTAAACTAGCAAATCAGCATTTGGTTTCCATTCCGAAGTCCATTCTTTTTACAGAGAGAAAAAATAAAAAAAAAACATAAAGCAGTCAGGAAAAAACTCAGCAACTATCTCTATAAGAATGGATGGTTGCAGTGTGACTTCCACAACTTCCATAGGAAAATGTTTACAAGGAGATTGCTGAGATACCTACTGAAGCACCTGCAGATGATTGCTAAGATTCACTTCAAAGACAAAAGGGGAAAAGTTTTCATCTGAACATAAAATGGAGTGATTTGAGTATTGTAATTAGTTTGAAATCCATATATATATATATATATATTATTTTTTTTTACTGGCAACTGTTGTTCCTACATTACTTAAATGAAAAAGGAAAAATAAATAAATAAATAAATAAATAAATAAATAAAATAAAATAAAATAAAATAAAATAAAATAAAAACCTGACATGAGCATGTGAGCAAAAAATCTTAAAATTCTAACAGTATATTAGATCAGGCTTCACACTTTTATTTTCAGATGCTCCAAATTAGCAAGTTAAAAAGTTTCTCTTCTACTAAACAAAATAAAGATGGTTAAGTAGGAAAGTATCAGCCTGAATGTACGGCTATGGCTTTTGTCCCCACCCCTTTCTGAATTTTTAAAATAGTAAAGCAATTCACAGAAGTTCAAAGAACATTAAGAACAGGTATTTGATGACTGAAAAAAAACTTTTGTGAGGCAGAAAGGGTTTTGAAGCTGGTTTTCAACCTTTGCTTTTAAACCTTCACACTGAACATGGCCATCTCAACCTCCCAAGTCTATCTGCCACCTTCTCTTTCCTTTCTTTTCTCATATTCTTCCAGTGTATGTATGAAAATCAAACATAACTAAAAGAATTATTGCTTGCCTGTCCACTTGCTCAGGCTTCACTTCTTACACAATTCAATCTACATTTCCAGATCTTTTTTCATCATCTGTTTACACACAATTACAGGATCTTCTATTCAAAAGTAAAGCAGTGAAATGTTATTGGCAATACTCTGGCAGGTAGCTTAATACAGCATGCAGGCAAGGGGAAACCATTTTGTATGCTGTTCACTTCTCAAGTTAGAGTGCTTTCCACGTCTTGCGTGTTCTCTTTTGCTAACAGGCTGAGGTAGCAGCTTCCTATCTCAAAGCTGATGCCAAAACAAAGTAAACCGTTAATGGACAGCTAGGGTTCTACCTCTAAGCAGTAACTGAAGAGTAAACACTAGGAAATACAGTCTTTTTCATACCTGACACCAGTTTGGATACTTAAAATCGGTCTTAACTATCTGAACTATCTGAACAGAAGAATGTGGGGCAGTAACACCAAACACAGAATAACAAACAGTACTTAACTTCAAAAATAAAGTTTTCCAGTGAGTGATAGCAAACATCTAAGTGATCAAGCAAGACAAAAAACTTCCCAAACATTTTCTTGCTTGCTCAGAAACAGCTCACCACACTCTGCACAGCTCTGCCTTCAAGACAGCTGTACTCAGGCTGGTAGATACAGAACCAGAAGTAAAGCATCAGATTCTGATAAACATGCTTGCACTTCACTTGGTTTTGGTTTGCTTTTTAAAGAATTGGAGTATATTTTTCATCTACAGAACATTTTAAAAAGAAGTTCGGATTAAATCTGTGTGTCTAGGATACATCTTTAATCTATCCTTCCCTTGTCTGATCTAAAAAGTAAACACTCCATTCTCAAAAAGGCTTGTGTTGGCAGTCTCCTTGTTTGCCAAGCAGACCCTCTACTCTTATTTAAAAACAGCTATAGTTAGAAGACAGGACATGATCCACACAAACATCCAATGCTCCTCTATCCATCATTTCCTTCCCATTAAAGTAAGCATGCAGAACAAGCTTCTTAGAAGAGGGTAAGTTGATTCTGCATGATACAGAGATGAGGATTCAAGTGAAAGCAAGAGGATATCTATATTACAAACACAGAAATCACGTTTTGTCAAAATCAACAAAACATTTAAAATTTTTTTTCTTATTGAACTTCAGTTTGTCTAAATAATATTTTTATAAGCCAACAAGTATAGTTTTTGCTTAAAAAGTAATCAAAATATTCACAAAGTGCTACAATAATGTTGCCAGCAATGAGAACAATGAGAAAACTGCGCCTTGAAATCTGAAATATTTTAAAAGAACCAATTCTGATCCATCTTCTGACGTTGATTTAGACATGCCAGATGCAGACAGCAATAAACACAGTTGATAATGCCTAAGGGAGATTGTGGGAATACAAGAAAAGCTGTTCAGAGCAGCAGCTGTGGAGCAAGATAAACAGCATGGGAAC
>NW_015439227.1:0-10469 GCF_001577835.2 Coturnix japonica | reverse complement strand
AGTTTCATACCATGGAAAATCATTTTGTCTTTCACCAAATCACTCACAGAGGAGAGCAAAGAGACTTCCCTCCCTGTTGGTATTAGAAGGGCCATCTCAGGTTGGGATCAGAGAATGGCACCTTGATGCTTTGGAACCACATAGGCAAAGAACAAGACCTGAGGGAACTGGAAACGCTGTAGACCCAGGGAATGGATTGAAATCTACCAAACTTCACATGGAAACTCCAAACATCCCAGCAGCTACTGCCAGGAGAATGGAACCTTGGAACTCACCTGTGCAAGATAACATGACAATAAGGTGGGTGATCTCTGAGATGGAGTAACTAGCGAATCACAGAACCACAGAATCACAAGGTTGGAAAGGACCTACAAGATCATCTAATCCAATTGTCCTCCCATTACCATGGCTACCACGGCCACTAGTGAACTTCCTTAATTGTCAGACTGACGCCTGCTTCGATCTGCACAGAAACGTGAATGCTTGAATATCCCTGCAGAAACAGAGGTGTGAGGTCACATGTGTGTTCCAGGGGGGTTGCTGTATCAAAATAAAACCCGTGGCAGTGTGAGATGTTTATGAGGTGTTATCTGTACCTGGGAGACATGACGAGAGGAAGGAAAAGAAAGCTGAAGTGCACAGGTAAGTGACTCTAATAAACTAGCCAAGTTCATCACAAAGAAATGAAGTTACTGACATATCACCCTGTTTGGTTTTTTTTCCCTATACTTTCTGCGTGAGTTTATAGATTTCTGCAGTTCTGTCCTCCAGAATGTTGTCTATTTTATACAGTGATCGTGTTAAGGAGTGCTGTTGTTGCCTCACTGAAATAAGAATGCACGGTAGCCAGTCTGCCCAAGGATCACTGCAGATGAGAAGCAGGAATGGAGAAAGGTGAGCGTGGAAATACACTTTGCCTGTGAAGTCAGATAACTGGCTTCCATCTAAGAGAAAACTGGGACAAGACATGATTATGGATCCATAGGGAAAATGAAGGAAAAGAGAACAGGGTCGGAGCATCCCCAACAAATAAAAGCTACTGGCTGTGAGCTGAGATAATGTTGTCTGGGGGAATGAGGTTATGATCAGCATCTGCTTCGTATTCAGTTTCGCTTTCACCAGAGTCTTCATTGGAGATGGTTGGAAAAGCTGTCTTTCCAGCATAGGTGGGAATTGGTGCTCCATTCTGATGGGTGTCAGCCAGGTGGATGAGGCCAGAAGCAAAGCTGAGATTTACAGGCGGTTCCTGTTGGCTTGCAAGGACGGACAGCTGGGAGGGAGGTGTGAGTATGCTGGAGGATAGATGCAGCATGCTCTGATCCCCATCCACTGTGCTAGGAGGCAGCAGCTCCTTCTAGCTTCAGCAATTCCCCAACCAGCCATGGATGCGTCAACGAAGCAACAACGTTCAAAGCCAACAGCTGGAGAAATCAGGGCCATGAAAATGACATGGCTCGAACTTCAAAGGAACGGAGCAACCAGCGGGTTTCATTTGTTTTGGCACCTCTGTAATGAAACAATGCAGGGACCAACTGCCCAACAGCGTGTCCAAGGATTTGTTTAAAGTTTTCATTACTTCTTCTGCCTCAGTTTCTTACCTAGTAAAAAATGATTACGCTTACCTCTCCCGTGGGATGATAGTGAGGAGTTCCATGTGAAATGGACCGGCTGCATTTTTGGCTTAGATTTAAGGGACAAAAAGGAAAAGCTCATTGCTGCAAAGAGAAGAAACTCTCTCTGGACTAATGCAAGTCTGTGTGAGAATGATGTCACTTTGAAGTGTCATCATGGCAATGCAGAAGGAGCTGGAGTCATAGAAAGTCCCAAGGTTTGAAGTGTAAGGTTCATTGAGTCCAGCTCCTGCTTGTATTAATGCAGCACTCTATTTTTTCTTGTGTAAAACACATGGATTCAGAGAATCATCGAATCCTGGGAGTTGGAAGGGACCTTTCAAGGCCACATAGTCCAAATCCCATACAATGGAACACGCACAGCTAGATCAGGTTGCCCAAGGCAGATCTAGATCTGGGTCAATAATAAAGTGGCTAGGCCATACCTCCTAGCAAGACAAATCAAACCCGCAGACCTGAGTATATGGGGATTTTGGAATCATTTCACTGTTTCTAAGACTAACCTGTGGCTTTGATTTAGCAAGAGATATTTTCAAGAGCTGGAGAAGCAGCAGTTTGGCTGTTTGTCAGCTCGAGGAGCCCTGTGTATTGTCTGCCTCTGGCTGGAGGGAGAAAATGAAGGCATAGCAAGACAGTAGCTGTTCTGTTTCTACTGGGGCTGCAGAGCCCCAGTCAGCCTGACAAAATGTGCTGAGGTTCCTCTGCTGATCACATCTGGCTTTTCTTGCTGAGCAATGGAGAAAAAGTCATTTTCTCTCTGAATTTTTCCTCCCCAGAAAGTCATTTGCAAAAAGTTTGGTGGGCAAAGAGCCATAAGCAATCACTCAGGGCCCCAAGCCCAAGGGGGACAAAAAAATCTAGAGATTTGTAAGAAATCCCCTTGCAGATGAACTGCTAAAGAACAACCCAATTAACCAAAGTCCATTCTTCACTGGTGGGCCAGGCAACATGGAAGATAATCTTAAACATGCCTTAGCTGTATGACATAGTATTATTTGATAGAAGGGTAAAAGACAGTGCCTACAGAAATGTATCCATCAGTAGGAAATAAAAGCCTTTGCTGGCAGAGATGTCCCCAGAGCAGAACTGTTCTTCAAACATGTAAGCAAGAACAGCTTCAAAGTGTTGTTGCTTTTGGTTCAGTGTCTCATTAAGGGACTGGGCACCGTAGCTACTCCTTGGAACAGGTCATTGGTTGGGAAACATGGTGGGACTTCTTGGGTCTTTTTCTTGGATGCAGCTAGGGATCATAGTATCTCTGAACTGGGGCCCTCTAAGCAACACAGAATCTGGCCCCAAATCAGTATCATCATGCAGCCGATGTCTTCAGTGGTCTCTATGAGTGCTGGATATCTGTGGGCTCAGTTTTCAGCCTCAATCAGATGGTGAAGTGTTGAGTGCTCGGGCACCTCTGGGGGAAGGGAGAACAGGGTCTTGTCTAAACGTCTGCTGTTACTTTCACCTCCCAAAGAAAGCACTGGTTTATGGTAGGGAGAAGGCCAAATTCTCATCCAAATCACAAGAGATGGAATTTGGCAGCCTCTTCCCTTAGTTCTCTCCCAGATGCTTGTCATCATCACAGGGACACCATCCTGGTTTGGCAGCTCCTGCACAGGGAAATCCTGCACGGGCTTGGGATAAATGGAGCTGAAGGATTTGAAGTTGTATAGGGTAATGCTCAAAATGGCTTGTGGGGAAGTGGCACAAGTCAGAAAAGCATAAAGAACTCCTACATATTTACCTGAGCCCTCCTGTGCTGAGCCATGAATATGAGGCTCCTGGAGGACCCTGGCAGCAGTAGACACCAGTGGACTAGATGATCTTGGAGGTGATTTCCAAACGTAATGATCAATGATTCTGTGATACATTCATTCCTGGCATAAGATGGGGCAGGAGCTGCTCTGTGGATGAGTGCATGCAGATTCTACCCTGAGACTTTATTATAGATTGTATGGGAGCATCATATACAGGAAGATGATCAGATGTCAGAGCAGGCTGAGAGCTGGATTTTACACCTAGGATCACCGCTGCTGAGAGGCTTGGATGTTATGCATAGGTCACAAGCATTTAAATCACATAGAGGAAAATACTGAGCCTCGTGCTTTCATCCTTCCTTGCTCTGAAGCATAGTCTAAGTATAGGTTTATGTACATTCCTGTTACGCAATTATGCATAGCATGGATAGTTGGTAGACATGAAGATGTGAGTAGGGAACATAATGAATGCCAGAATGTATTTGACCTCTTGTTTTCATTTTCTTTGCAATTTTATTTCATTTATTTATTTATTTATTTATTTAATTATTTATTTATTTTTTCCACGAAATTCTCCCATTTTCCATGAAATTTCTTTCTGCTTTGCTCTTTGAGACCCACCCAGGTTGAGCAAACAGCCACCACCAAGATGACAACTGATGAATGGATCCCTCCTATGAATCCAGCCCAGATGTCCATGCACCAGCCAGTGTAAAGCCACCCCAGTTCATTGGGGGAGATTTAGTAATAGAACAATGGGAAGAAGTGAAACCATCTCTCATCATTTGAAGTTTCCATGTGAAGAGCAAGAATGAAGATCTTTCCGTTGTGTTTATATAATGTTTTAATGTTTGGGTTTTTTAAAGATGATTATTTTCCTTTCACTGCAACAACTCCAAAACTAGAAAAATATATATATATTATTAGGAAAAAAAGAAAAAAGAAAAAAAGAAAAGAAAAGAAAAGAAAAGAAAAGAAAAGAAAAGAAAAGAAAAGAAAAGAAAAAAAGAAAAGAAAAGAAAAGAAAAGAAAAGAAAAGAAAAGAAAAGAAAAGAAAAGAAAAGAAAAGAAAAGAAAAGAAAAGAAAAGAAAAGAAAAGAAANGAGGAGAGGAGAGGACGAGGAGGAGAGGAGAGGAGAGGACGGAGAGGAGGAGAGGCAGTGAGGGAAGGAAAGGAGGAAGGGAAGGAGATGGAGCAGGAGAGGCAGTAGGAGGAGGAGAGGAGAGGAGAGGAGAAGGAGAGAGAGGCAGAGGAGAGGGAGGAGAGGAGAGGAGCAGGAGAGAGAGGAGAGAGAGGAGAGAGAAGATAAAGAGGAAAAGAAGGAGGAAAGAAAGGAAAAGAAAAGAAAAGAAAAGAAAAGAAAAGAAAAGAAAAGAAAAGAAAAGAAAAGAAAAGAAAAGAAAAGAAAAGAAAAGAAAAGAAGACTACTGTCACTCCATATAATCTTGGCTGCTTTGCTTTAAAATTTTAAAAATAATAAAGTTTGGGCAAAATATTCTCAGAATGCTGAATAGCCAAGAAAAGGACTATTCTGTCTCATGTTCTCTGTCTCCCTGCTGAAGGCTTGAAGACAAGACTGAAAATCCATGTTGTGGGGAACTGTATATCTTTTTGCCCCAGTCACCATAATCGATGACCCCAGCACAAGTATGTCCTGCACCAGGATGGATGCTCCACTGCCTCCACTGCTGCTGTGTGCTTATTAAGAGAAATGATTGTTTTTAAGGAGAAAAGCTTCCTTCTCCCACACCACACTATAAAAGTAAATGAGCAGTAATTTAGATGCTGTTATGGCTATAAACCATTGTGCTATAAGTCATGCTTGTGCCGGCACTTCAAGGAGAGCAGGTGATGAGCAGCTTGTGCTCTCCAGTTAATGGGACAAGAGAAAACGCTTGCAAAGCCTAAAATAAGAGTTCGTGTAAAATGAAAGTTTCCAGATTGCTTTCTTCAGGAAATACATCTTTCTTTGTACATTCTCCATGTCTGCATGTCTCTGAATTAACCTAGATCTTAATGGTAGACCCCCACCAGCCCTAATAATAAGCATCTGGACAGAGGATACGGAGTTTATCTCTTACCAGTCACTGAAAAGTCCCCATTAGGCCACCCCCTACTGGGAGAAGATGCTTTGAGGCTTTGCATCACATTGGACACCAGAAAATTCATCTATAAGACAAAACATGAACATGAAAGCAGTCTTCAGTGTTATTCGTGGTCAGGGCAATATGAACATAAATATGGAGAGCAGTGAGGACTTGATTCCAGGGACATCTGGGAAGGAATGTGATTGAATTTCCTAGGCATATCCGTGGGCTGTAATGATGGCTGATGTTGTTAATCTCCAGCAGCTGCCAGCATTTGAAAATACTAGTTTCACTTCTATAATTACCTCGTAGTACTTTTTCTTCAAAGTATTCAACACAGGTGGTTAAAATAATGGTCCTGTGCCAAAGCCATGGCGAGCTCATGGAAGCTCTTCCCCTGAGCCTGGTTGCTTTGGGAGCCTCATGGCCAATTACATTGTGCCTCAAGGTGCTGTGGCTGCACCCACACCCCAGAGCAGTGGTAGGATGCAGCTTTGTTTGATGTCCTTAATTCTTCTGTTTTTCAAGATGAGCAGTCAGTTGTCCCTTGGGACCTTTCTAGACAACTTTTTTTATCTCTCTCCATGGTCATTTATTTTTCAGAATGGAGAATTTCCCTTTTCAGAACTTTGGTCAACCTTGTCACCTTTCTCTGCATCTTTCCCACTCAGACTATTCTCTTTTGGCATCATGGGGACTGAAGTGGGACATATTTCTGATGATTATCATTGAATCATAGAATTACTCAGGTTGGAAAAGACCTCAAAGATCATCAAGTCCAACCACAGCCTAACCGTAGTACCCTAACAGCCCAACCATAGTACCCTAACAGCCTAACCATAGTACCCTATCCTGTGAGCCTACATGGATACACCAGATATATTAATAGCACTGTAATGGCTTTTTTTCCCTTTGTTCTGTTTACTCACAATTCTTACTGTTTGGTTTGATTCCCAGTGACAGAGATTGTGGCTTGATGCAAATGTCTACAAATGTGCCTGGTTGCAAGCATGAGAAGGCTTAGGGCATGGATCCATGTCTTTTCCCAGCACCAGCTGGACTGGCTGAGATGTCTGTCCCTGTCAATGACTGTCTAGCAGAAACTGCTTCATTCTCCTCCCTGGTAGTTGTGCTGGTCATGCAATAGAGCCCTATGTCATAAAAGTTTGAAGGAGCTGTGGGTTGGCTTAAACGGTTTTGAAATGGCAGGTCTTTGATAAGCTGGCTTCTTAAGCTGGAAAGAAAGTTGTGCAGGTGAGGTTCAGGTTGGATATTAAGAACAATTTCAGCTACAAAAGAGTGTCTGGGCATTAGCACAGGCTGCCCAAGGAGGTGGTAGAGTCGTTGTCCCTGGAGGTGTTCAAGGACCATGGAGATGTGGCCCTGAGGGATGTGGTCAGTGGGCATGGTGGGGTGGGCTGACAGTTGGACTCAACGATCTTACAGGTTTTTTTCAACCTTAACTATTCTATGATTCTGTGCAGGTGTATGTTGACAGCCTCAACAGTTTCTCATTCCCATCTTGCACCATTTCTTTGTCTGATGTGAACACAGAGAAGAAAGTGGTAAGGTAAACCTTTGGAGATAGAGGTCAAAATCTGGTTTGTGTAAGAGTTTATAAACCAGGATTGTGAACAATTTGGACAAACAGCAACTCTAAAGCCTTGGCCTTTAGATCTGCAGCCCTTCAAAGCATTCCCTTCCTCGTCGGGGTCAGGGTGAGCCCCATCCCCAGGATTTGCAATCAACATGCAGATGGCTCCACCTGCAAATAGGTCTGGAGCACAAGCTGAACATCCCTCAAACATTTGTTGACTTGAAAGGAAACCCCACCTGTCCTTCCCACTTGCATCCCACTCTGATTTTGTCTGAGAGCAGAAGCACTGATGCGTTCTCGAAGAGGTTGCCCTTGTATTTTTGACCCAGCTGGAAGAAGGATGAGCCATAAATCTCATTCAACAGCCTAATCTCATTATATTTCCAAGCTCAGTTTCCAGGCCAAAAGGGTTTGGCTAAGCTTCAGAGAAGCATCTGAACTCTCAGATGCCGCTCCAAACCAACCTCCTAAAGCTTTAGATGGTCACACATGGATGGGAGCAGTCTCCTCATGTTGTCACTGTGTACTGACAGCTGTGCACTAATACACACAGACACAGTACATGTAGTCATGCAGATGTTCATCCATACCTATTCTGCATAAAGGTATTATGTACTACTATGGGGAAAGGGCACATTGAGGGAACAGGTCATAAAAAGGCATGCAGTGGTTGTCGCTAGAAAAAAGGAGCTGCATGTCACCTCTCAGTGAACTTGCTGAAGGAACTGACAAATGGACCACCTGCAGAGGCACCCACGAAATGCCAGCTGGAAAAGACATGGCCTTGATGGATAATTGCTGGTATTCCTGAACAAGTCACAAAATGCCTGTGCAGAAAAAAGCAAATGTTAACAGGAAACCCTGGATTTGCTCATAAGATTGCAAACTTCTGTCAAAGTGAGATGGAGACCACCACTGCAGAGCCAGGGCAGGGTTAGCTTTGCATGTGTCTATGTGCTGCTGATCTGGAGAACAAAAAGGAAGCCAGGAGAGCAAGCAGATTTTGGGTCCTGGAGAAGAGCTTTGCTGCTGCAGTAAGCATGAACCAAACCCATCCATCAGCCTGGGAACTTGGAAAATGGCTGCATGGGGGCAATGGTCCCACTTCTCAGTGCTTCATGCAAATCTACTTTGCTGTCCCGGTTCCCATAAGGTTGCAACGGTTCCTTCTTATGAGACAGACTCCAATGCTCCTTAGAAAACACAGACTAAAGGTGTTTGTCAGAGGTTTGCCTTGCACAACTTCGGGATGCAACAGCAAGGTGAGGGCGAGAAATTTCCATTACCATTGGAGGAATTGATCTTCACTCTCTAGGAAAATGCTAGTCAAGAAGGGTTGTATCTCTTTGCCTTTACAAGCAGTGTATGAGTCCACAGCAGCATTCCTGCAGCCAGCTGGCTTCTCTGCATGCACCCAGACCATGTGGACCAGCAGAGCCTGGGCATGGGCCAGGCTTCAGTCATGCACCAGCTACCCTAAAGGGAAGGCCAGCTGGCTTGCTCCATACCAGCACTAGCAAATCACATGGAACATCAGCCAGCTAGCACAGCACCATTGGCACCAGCTCACTCTCTTCAGCATCACTGTCTTGGAAAGGACATCCTCACTGGGACAAACCAGGCACCGAGACCTCCATCCCACATCTCCTATGTCTGTTCACCATGGGGTTGCTAGTCTCACACACCCAACAGAGAGTTTCAGATTGAAAGATCTGTGGTTTTACTAATGCTAGAGAGTAGCTCTAAACTTAGCAAAGCTTTTTGGAAGCCATGTAGGAGAGTAAAGCTGTCTTAAGGACACACTATGCCTATAGCACTGCATGGGGTTATTGTGGCCAAAGTGCAGGATGCAGCACTTGGCCTTGTTGAACCTCATCCCATTCACCTCAGCCCAGCAATTCAGCTTATCTAGATCCCTCTGAAGGGCCTCCCTACCCTCAGGCAGATCGACACTACCTCCCAACTTACTGAGGGTACACTCAGTCCAAAGGCTTTCAAAGGCTTTGCTGAAGTCTAGGTAGGCTATAGCCTTTCCCTCATCTACCAGTCTGGTCACCCAGTCATAGAAGGAGATGAGGTTGGTCAAGCACAACCTGCCCTTCATGAACTCGTGCTGTCTGGGCCTGATGCACTGGATGCCGTGCATGAGGGGTTCTTCTCATCCCAGGCCTATGTGCCAGTTCAGCTTCCTAGAGCAGCTGCTGTGTAATGAGGGTCTTTGGGGACTGCAAGGAACAGAAATATGCTGAGGTTCTTATCTGGGTTTTGCATCAGGGTATGCTTTGTACCAGGTAAATCCAGCCCTAGGATTTTAAAGTCTACTAAGCAGGGCTTATTGAAGAGGTCAGAAGTAACTGGTGAGCTTGGTTTGCAAAAAAAATTAACCATGTCACATTTAGTTGCTCACTGGAAATATTTCCTCTGTCTGTCACACAGATCCACTTAAATCAACCCTTGAACTGAAGTTCAGGAGAGCAATACCCAGCAAAACAAAGGAAAGAAATTCCCTCTTGTAACTTGAGCAGCTGCTGCTGGCTTCTAAGATAAATTAGCACTCCATAATACAAGAGGCACAATGGGTCTCTGATGCCAAAATGCTGCCAGGGGACAAGAAGCTACAAAAGGATTCTTATTTTTAATTTTTTTTTTTTTAACTTCTGACTAAAACAACAAGAAAAATGAACTGCAAAAGAAACAAAAAGGACCTACCCCAAATATTGTTAAATGGCTTTATTAGTAGGAAATTCAAGGTCACCACACAGCAGGTATCAGCCCTTGATATATTTTGTCAGTTTGTCTGGGGACATGGAGTATAGGATCCCATGGCTTATGAGGTGCATCTGAATGAGCATGGGGTTCCTCATCCTGCAGAACCCTGTTGTTCCCGATGACCTGAGGGATGGGGACAGAAGCATAACACTCCTGGACTTATTTTCTCCCCTCAGAGTGAAAGCATCAGTCCTGGGTTTGGCTGAGTTCTTGTCCTAAAATCCCCTTGGACTCTGCTCTCCCTCAGGGAGTATGAGCAGCTCGAGGGCTGGGAATGAGGACATGGCAGAGCTGTGGATTTGGCAGAGTAAAGCTGCTGGGTGTCACATGCCAGGTGGCTGCCCTATGGTCCGGCTGTACCTCACACAGCTGTGGATGTGGGTTGGGGACCCCCTGCCATGCTGGGCGAGCTGATATGTTAATCAAGCCAGGCGTTGTTCCCGCACTTACCCACAGTTGGCATTTCTGGCTTTTTACCAGGGAGACCATGTAGTGGAGAAGGAAAAGTCATTGGGGAGGGGGGGGGTTATTGGGAAGGATTGAAGGGCCCCTTTTTCCCCCAAAACCCTGTTTGGGGGGGGAACAAAATTTCCCCCCTTCCCTTTCTTTTTCCCCCCCCCCCCCCCCCCC
>NW_015439226.1:0-10827 GCF_001577835.2 Coturnix japonica | reverse complement strand
TGAAAGGCTGCAATGAGGTCACCCTGCAACCTTCTCTTCTGTGCAGCCTGTTGCCTTATAACATCCTTCTTGCGACTTTTGCGTGGCCTGTGGTTTAACGGCCGGGTACTTAAGTGTCCTGGTCATGAACCAGCTTCAGGCTTTAAATGATGTTAACTTTTCAGACTACCACCGTCTGTATTCACACCAGGTTTAAACACACCAGGAGTGGAAACTGCAGCTGTTGCCAAAACTGAGGGGGGAGATGTGCTTCTGGACATGCCTTTGTACAGTGCAAGCTGCAGCATCTGGTTTAGATTAGATATTAGGAGGTAGTTTTTCACACAGAGGGTGGTGACACACTGGAACAGGTTGCCCTGGGAGGCTGTGGATGCCCCATCCCTGCAGGCATTCAAAGCCAGGCTGGATGTGGCTCTGAGCAGCCTGGTCTGGTGGTTGGTGACCCTGCACACAGTAGGGGGTTGGAACTGGATGCAAAGGAAAGCGGTTCGCACAGCGGTACCGCCGTGTAGGGCAGCACTTCACCTCCCCACCCAGCCCTATCGGCCCGTCCCCTCAGCGCGCCCAGCAGCCGTGACGTCACGCCTCTCCCTCCCCACCCCCGCTCTGCGCGCGCAGCCCGCTGGCCCCGCCCACTCCCTCTCCCGCCCTCCCACCGCCGCAGCTGATTGGCCGCCGCCTTCCCGCTTCCTTCTCCCCGGCTGAGAACCCGCCATTTTGAAAACCTTGTTGATTCCGGGAGAGAGAGAGACAGAGAGAGAGAGAGGTGAGAGGTGAGAGGCGGCGGGACGCGGGGCTCGGTCTGGCAGCGCCCCACTCCTCCTCCTCCCGCAGACCCAGCCGCCACAGCAGCGCCCGCCACAGCAGCGGAGGCTCGGGACGAGGTGTGTCCGCCCGCCATGGCCGCATCGGGCCCTGATGAGCGGCCGCGTTTTCCCCTCTGGGCGGGGGGGGGGAGGAGGCGGGTGCCGCGTTCCTGCTGCCGCTGCCCAGCGCCATCGCGTCGTTCGGGCGGGCGGCGGGGCTGTGTCGGAGGCGGGAGGGGCCCCTCCTTTCTTCCTTCTCCCGGCCGAAAATATCCCCGGTGTAACTCTGAGAAGCGGATCTTTAATCCCTCTGGAGCCCTCCTCACCGGCCTGGACGCTGCCAAGGCGGAAAGTTCCCAACTTTCTTCCTTCCTCCGCTCTAAGAGGAGGGGAAAAGCAGCTCGGGCAGCGCGCTTGCTCTTTCTCAAGAGAAATCAGAGGGTTTTGTAGCGAGTACCCAGCGAGATGCGTTTTCTGTGGGTTTTGCAAGGAGGTGTGGACTTCTTGTCCTTCATAGTGCAGCCCGTGGTTCCCATCTCCTGTTTGCTGCCACTTGGTGTTTCTGACTGTTTCACAAAGCTTGGGAACTGCTGTGTGCATAGTGCTGATAAACCTCTTCAGCAGTATCAGAAGCTATCGCTCCTTCTGCAAAACCTTACCTAGTGTGTAATGCAGAGTGTTCTAGTTCGTGTCTTCAAACATGTACAGTCGCAACCGGAGCGCTGTGACCTTACTTCTGCAAGGGAGCTGTATTCTCATGGGGTTTGCCCGCTGCTTTCTACAGAACCACGCACCATGTCTTCTGTTGCTTCCTCTAAAGAAGATACGATGTCGTCTGAAAAAGCAGATGAGAAACAACCTGAGGCTGAAAGCAAAGCTGAGGAAAGCGAGGAGGATGAGGAGGAGGAAGAAGAGGAAGAAGAAGAAAAGGGTGCGTGCCTTCGTTTGTTTTTAAAAAGTGCTAAGCTTAGTGAATGCAATTAATCTTACATGGTACCATGGTACTAGCTAATCAGAATGGTTTGGGTTGGAAGGGACCTTTGAGATCATTTAGTTCCAACCTCCTGCTATAGGCAGGGACATTTCCTTTTAGAACAGGTTGCTCAAAGCCCCATCCAGCCTGGCCTTGAGCCCTTCCAGGGAGGAGATATTAACAACATTGCTGGACAATTGTACCATTGCTGTTAGGGGATTCTGCACTATGTCTCATAAATCATTTCCTGGTAGACAAAAACAGGCGAGACTAGAGACAATGATACTGTATTCCTCAGGAAACAATGGAGAAAGTACCAGCATTTTCAGTTTATACACTAGGGATTTTTGTTGTTGTTGGAGAAACTTTTAGGAGATTTTAAGGTGTATCATCCTGTATCAAATCATTTGTACAAAAACATCTGAAAATTGAGCTTTTAAGTTTTATTTACTTATTTATTGCCAGTAACACTTGGAAGCAATACACACTTACATAAGAGAGACAAGTGGAAATAACTGTGGGATAGGTTTAGAATAATAGTTACCAATTGCCTAATGACTGGTAGTTACTTTTTCGGGTACCACAGCCTAATTGTAGTGAAGGAATTCCACGTGACTAATTTTACCAGTAAAAGTCATGGTGATGTTATAGGGACAAGCAAGGCAGATTGCATCATGTAACTGAAGAGGATAGTGAAAGAATAGAAGATGCGATGAAGGAACCACTATGCAAAACTGCTGGTGTTAAATCTCTAGCGACTATTTTGCAAATGAAAACATCTGTGCAAACAGAGTTGCAGTATGGCTAGTGAAAACCATGGTCTTGGGTTCTTAAAGGAGCAAAGCTTTGTCTTTAGTAAAGGTAGTAGAAAGGTTATACTGTTTTAAGAACAATAGACTAATTAGAATTAACTTTCTTACAAACAGCTGATTGTTGATTCACAAGTGTGTTTTGCTGTGTTCTCACTATATATATATGGCCAGTTTAATGTTCGTGCATGTTATAAAGTTGCTTTTCTGTGTTAAGGCCAGAGTAACACTTTGTGCTAAGGAAAGTGTGATATAAGGCCAAGTATCTTATTATAAGATGTTTAGGTCTGTGAAACAATGAGGTTTTTCTCCTGATGTAGAATTGTTAAAGCAGCTATACAAGGTGTGTCAGTTAAGCCAATTTAAACATATTTATAAGATGATTTGGGGTTGGAAGGTGCCTTAGAGATCATCTAGTTTCAACCTTCCTACTGTGAGCAGAGATTCCTTCCACTGAAAGGATTAAGTATCATCTGATGATATTTGTAATAATATTCTTAATAGTTTGGAAGATGTTAGTATTGTGCTCTGCAGAGTACTGCACAGCATGTCTGTGTGTGGTTCAGTACAGTCCTGCTATCCTTATGTATCTGCATTTTGTACTGATGGTATTCTGTGTTTTCCGTTCCATTAGTGGGAAGAGAAATAGGCTGCAAGCAAGCTGGATTCTCCCTTTGCCTATTTATTAGCTTTCCTGTAAAGAACTAGAGTTAGAGGTGTGCACCTGGGGGCTGGATGGGGAGGGGACAGAATGAGGCTGTGCAAATAACGTCTGTTCTATACCTTAAAAAGAGGAAGAAAGGAGAAAAGGCTGGATTTCTATAAATGCATGGAAATGCCATCTCCATCATGAGATGAAGTTCACTTTAGGAAATGTCTGCTGTCCCCCTTCAAGGATAGGTTGGGTGTAGGATTGCAGTTAAAAACCAGAGACTCAGAACTACAGCTCTGTAAAAATCCTATTGACCTTTTAACCAAAGGTTTGGAAGTGTCATAATGTTTGGTGTTATTTTTATCCTTCTTTTGTTTTGCCATTGCGATGATTCAGAGTTATATTGCCTATTGCTACAGTCGAGTTGCTGATACTATGAAAAAAACTGTGTTTTGCAGAAAAGAGTCTCATTGTTGAAGGAAAAAGGGAAAAAAAGAAGGTAGACCGGTTGACTATGCAAGTGTCTTCATTACAGAAGGAACCTTTTACAATTACACCAGGTAAGTTTGTCCTCATATGTAAGAACGAAGGGTATTGGAAATGAAGACTCTCAAAAGATGGAACTGTGAACTTGTAGGTAAGACCTAACTTAACAGAATTGATTGTAACAGTAAGGCTGTTAAAATTATATGAAAACGGTATTTTGTTTGAGAAGGTCACATGAAACCATAGGAATTAATGTTTAAACTTAACTCTGAATGGGCTCTTTGCTAGCTACCTCTATTGCTGGAACATCTAGAATAAAAAGAAATGCCAAGTCTATTAGCCCCATTACAGTAAGTATCAAGTAAGTTAAAAAACCCACTATCGATGCCTAGTTGATAGGGAATAACCTCCCTAACACTTGACTTGATGCTCTGCGGAATGATTTCTTTTACATTAAAAAGAATATGTAGACAGAATATATGGGTAAATGGATTTTTGAAGCTGCAAACAAATGGGTAAATAAGAATGTGATTTCTTTGGTTTTTGTTTTATTTGTTTCAGGAAAAGGACAAAAACTTTGTGAAATTGAAAGGATACAATTCTTTCTGAGTAAAAAGAAGACAGATGAACTTCGGAACCTGCACAAACTCCTCTACAACAGGCCAGGCACTGTGAGAACTTAAAATCTATTTTGTATATCTAGTAATTCTCGTGTGTGCTGTGAAAGTTTATCCTGTAATTCTTGGTTTGTTGTTAGTCTTTTAGGCATTTGCACTTGTAGATCTACTGAAGTGTCCTTTGTTACAAAGTACTCTTGAAGATTGCTGCTGTTAAAGGCATAGTTACTCAAGTCCATAATTCTTCTAATTTCTGTAAACTACTCTTAAAATCTTGTGGAGAGGTATCCTGAATTGTGAGCCTTATTGGATGTAGGTTTTCCCCCTCCCTCTCCACTCCAAAGACAGATGTTAATGATCACTTGATACAGATGAATTGGAAATAATTTATAACTCCCATGCTAAAACTACCAATGTACATGGAACATTTTGACTATAATCTGTATAGTTGCTGCTTTGTATGTAGCTGTGTCTTAGTACTTCAGGTTATTCTGCTTGGTACCTGTGTTAGTGGGTTCCACTATGTTGCTACCTACCCAGTCATTTTCTCCTATAGGATGCACAAAACAATAGAAAGCAAAAATAGGTTAATATGTAAAATTTTAATTATTTTATCATATTTATCTAAAATAAAACTGAACTAAAATATTAATTTTAAAAGGATCGTTAAATCCAAGAATCAATTTAGATTTACAATAGCAAATATTTATTAGTGCCTTTTATACACCATTGCTGATGCCTTACATTTTGCAATACATCCAGCCCGTTGTCTTTGCTAAGAGGAATGAAATGGATATGGAGTAATTAAGGCAAATTAAACATTATCACTTCAGTGCTTTATTTTCACTTTATTTTTAAGCTCTTATCGTATTTTGGAAACTTAAACAGCTAGCACAGAAATCAGGAACTGAGTAACGTGAGTCCAGGTGCTAGTTATAATGTCTGAAACCACTGCTGCAAATACTGTGTTTATTTAAATGACGCAGCAAAGATCTGTTATCTCAACTATTCAGGAGGAAGAATGGTGTATATGCACTAGAATCTGTGAATTATGTGGTATTTATTTGGTGTGTCAGTAAACAAATTGAGTATTTCTGGCTCGGTGCATAGGGATGTTGACAATCTTTTGGATTGTTTTGCAGTAGAATTTGATAGGAAAAGTAGAATGACAACCACGTAGTTTTCTAGATTTTTAGTGCAAGTTGTGAAACTGAATTCATTTATGAAACCAGTGATGCTTTTATCTTCTGGTAGAAGTACTGAGAATCCCTCTGTCCCACCATAGTTCACAGATCTGAGGTGTAACTGATTGAGGAGGGGAGTAAACTCCTTTACTCCTCCCAGGAGGGGAGTAAACTCTTCAAAAGGGCTGACAATAGCAGGACAAGGGGAAATGGCTTTAAGTTAAAAGAGGGAAGATTTAGGTTGGATGTTAAGGGGAAGTTCTTCACTAGGAGAGTGGTTAGGCCCTGGAACAGGCTGCCCAGGGAGGTTGTGGATGCCCCGTCCTTGGAGGTGTTCAAGACCAGGTTGGACGGGGCCCTGGGCAACCTGATCTAGTAAATGTGTATGTTTGGTGGCCCTGCCAGGCAGGGGGGTTGGAACTACATGATCCTTGAGGTCCCTTCCAAGCCGGGGCATTCTGTGATTCTGTGATCATAGAAATGTCTCACCTCTCAGAAGCTCAAATACTTGCCATATAACCATAGGCTACATTTCTCTTCTTTCAAAGGCAGTGACTTCATTTTCTCTTGGAAAGGAAAGCTGCATTATGTTCTAATGAAAATAATAATTTTCATTTTTTTAATTCAGGTTAAGTTCAGACTTGTCTTAAATCACAAACATTACACTATTCTGTTTTGCGTCAGTCTAAAAGGGCCCTCTAGCGTTCACCTGCTGCAGGCCAAACAAGCTTGCAAATGGCTATGGAGCTTCCTTATCATAGAATCATAGAATCACCAAGGTTGGAAAAGACCTAAAAGATCATCCAGTCCAACCGTTCACCTATTACTAATAGCTCCCACTGAACCACGTCCCTCAACACAACATCCAATCATTCCTTGAACACCCCCAGGGTGGGTGACTCCACCGCTCCAGCTAACAGGCCTAGATAACCCAAAGAAAGCAAATTTTAGGTACTGTGTGATACATCTTTGTAAATAAAATAATTTAAATTTCACAGTTAAAACTGT
Organism: Coturnix japonica; assembly: GCF_001577835.2. Classification (NCBI taxonomy): domain Eukaryota; kingdom Metazoa; phylum Chordata; class Aves; order Galliformes; family Phasianidae; genus Coturnix; species Coturnix japonica. Next base: position 4,292 of record NW_015439226.1, on the reverse strand, counting down.
TCATCGGTTGATCAGGACACTATTTCTATATTACTTTCTCATTTTAAGGGATTAATGGGGCTTTCAGCCAACCATTATTAATAACATCCATTGATATACAATTATTTATGTCAAGAGAGTCTTCGGTCTTGAAAGTAAACTAATTATCTCATTCAGTCATCAGTATTGAAAGTCTGTGACAAACAGATAATGCTGCTAGCATCTCCAAAGAGTTATTTTTCCACTGGGATTCTGTTCACTTCTTGAAGAGATATTCCATTCCAGTTTAAAAAAGCTGAAATCAGCTTAAGACTTCTTACTTGTTAAGTGTTCCCACTTCCTCGGCTGGACTGGACCAACAAAACTGTCTGATGAAATAAGGTCTGATGCACAGGCCCCAGAACTACCACGGACAGCAGAAAAAGCATCTAGGGAGACTGTGTCTTTAAGTTTCCTATCTGCCAGTTTCCTATCTTAATCCATTCCCCCACCAGAAAGGTTGCTGTACAGAGTTGTGTGCAATCTGTGAAGGAGGGCATAATATTCATACAGTTTGCCCACAACAAGTCTACTGATAGCCTCACGTACCTGTGGTTTGCCATATATTCTGGACACAAAGAAAAGGTAATCTCAGTAGCTTAACTCCTAGTCTAGTAATCACAGGCATAATTTAGTCTTCTGTACACATACAGTGCATCTTCACACCATACTTCCTGAAGTATGATGTTACTCAGACACCCTAAAATATACCAAGCCTCTCATGTGGGCTATGTAGCCCATGGTGGGCCTCTTTCTGGTGAGTCTTCTGTCTCAAAGACCAAATGACTGGATCCCCTTGTTCTCACCTGCTGACAGAGCCACTGTCAATGGGGCAGTGAGGTCAGGGAATTCTCCAGCTGCCAACAAATCACCTGTGACATCAGGCTGTTGTGGTTTAACCTGGCAGGTGGCTCAGCACCATGCAGTCATTCACTCACTCCCCTCCTTCCCAATGGGACGGTGGGAGAGAAAAAAAAAAAAGAAAAAAAAAGGTAGAATATCAACATTGTTCTTCTCCTAGAACTAAAACATAGTATCATACCAGGCACTCTGAAAAAAAAATAACCAAGTTGTCCCAGCTAAAGACACAGGTCTGTAGTTTCTCTATCACATGGCTATGCAAGGGCAAATGCTTGCATAAAGCAGAAGCTAGTATTTATGGTTAAGGAGAAAGGGCACGGTTACCTCACTTGGAGGCAAACAATCCCACAGGTTTCACCATTCCTGCTCCAACATGTGATCACAGCTTCTGTATGACATCCGTCCTCAGCAAGACAGGCAATTCTTTATTTACAGCAAAGGTCTTTCTCTTTAGGGAAATAATACAAAGAAAACCATATATATATATAACTTTTTAATTTTATTCCTGCCTCTTTCATAATTCATAGTAGTTTTTTAAATATGGACTGAGCATTTCAGTTCACTGATCTCAGTTTTCCAGCAGTTATACAAAAGGTTTAGAACCGTATCCAGCTTACTAGCAGTAACACAATTTCCTTATCTAAATGTAAATGAAATTTATGTTTCCCATCAGTAATAACAAAATTATCAAGGGATAACAAGCAAAAGGAAAATATGTAAAATCCAATACTGATTTAAGTGTATGTATGATACGATTCTGTTGAGGTCATTAACCACAAGGTCACAGCACACACAGTTTTATGAAGAACAGCAATACCAAAGAAGAAAACCTTGTTTTCCCAGAGGAAATTCAGTGCTACTTTACAATTATTACATTTTTCCATCAAAATGAGTTACATTCTCTGTGTCCTGTTATGATTTCCTTCTTCCTCAGCTTCTGTTAGTAAATGAAAAAGCAGCATGAAAGAAAGCAGACCGACACTAGAACAAATTAATTATGATGCTCTGAAATAGGGTATTTGATTTTTTTTCTTATATTAGTGATAATACAGATTTATTTTAAAGAACCCGACCAGTCCCACTTCACTGAGACTGTAGACGTGAAAAGAATACTTTGTTAAAACAAGCAGTAATTCCCAGGGTCAGGAAAGAATTGTGCTTGAAGTAACAGCTTCACTTCTCATATCTGTCGGAGGGCCAAGGCAAGGGAAAATGGCCAGTGAATTGCAATAAGTAACTGCTCAGAGGCACTTACCAAGGGGGCAGACACAGAGAGGCAGTAACTCAGTAAACCCACAAATCTAGTATTCTGGATGAAGGGACCCCTTAGGGCCTCCAGTTCCCTTCTGCCGTGCCAAGCTTATCATCACATACACACTCTAAGTCACTTTATACAATGTACCAACCCAGCTCCTCCCTTCAACATATGTTTTAATTCACTCTGTGTACCCTCATACACAAGTGGGATCTCATGAGCAGAGGGAAGCCAAGAAGACAATCAGAGCTCCATTAATCCCTAGGCAGCAACTCAAAGCAAAGTAGTACATGCACACGTCTTTTGAGGACAAGGAACTGGGTTGCAAACCAAATGAGGGACCAGGAGCTAATGAGCATGTAATCAGTGCTGAAGGGCACGCTGCACACTCTATGACTTTTTTAATGCCTGCACTTTATAGTGCTTGCAAATTAACACACAGCAAGCTGGTGGGAATCTGAGTCATCTAAGGACTAACATAAATGCATTCAAATGTCAAAACAACTAAGAAAGAGTTCCAGTTTTTAAGCAACATGTTTTCAATGGCAAAAGAAAAGAAATTCCAATTCTAACATGTCCCATTTTGACCCTGCTAAAATCTAATGTTTGGTTCAATAAATAACATGTAGAGTTATTGTTCGTGCTACTTTAAATTTGGTTTTAAATCCTCATTGAGCTCATCTCTGTGGATATCTTAGAATTAATTGAATTTATATACAATAACAAAGTGATGTTTAATAACAGCTAGGAAATAAGTATTAAAAAGAATAAAAGATTCAAACATAGGTTCTTGTTTTGCTTTGTTAATGAAAAAAAATATTTCTGATTTTTACTCCATTTTCCTTTGACATGAATGAAAACCTGCAGATGCAAAAGCAAGTACTGGAACTGTGAGGAAAGAAAGCACTGCAACTTTACTCACACTGTTACTTCGTATTTTAAACATTCAGATGTGAGGCCCTGAGCCTCCAGCTTTTTCCACTATGGTGCAACCGTGGGCTTCCCCTGGAAGAAGAGCTCCATGTTGCCTCCCACCCTCATTCCTTAGGAACTGAGCAACTACAAAGAAAGACAGTTCAGCAAACTCCAAACAAGAAAGACAAGATTCAATATGACCAGTTTCCTGGACTTCTCTTGTCCCAGGAAGCACAGAAAGTTCATGAATGGATACAGAAACACACTTGTCCCTTGTGCCAGAACAGCACAGAGTAGCACAGTGCCAGCAGACGACCTGCCAGGCTTAGGAGCTGCTCAGAGCCTTTATCAAAACCCTGCTTCCTTTCCAACTGGACCACGTCTATTACCCACCTAATCATCGTGCCAGATTCGAGCAGTAACATAACGTGATGTCGAGGTGGAAGGCAAGACGACGACAGGGTCGCCCCTTCTGGAAGAGAGCCAGGCTTGAGCTGACTTTGGCATCAAGGGACACAATCGAAGAGCAGAGCGATGTCTCTGGCATCTCGGGATGAGGTAAGCAAGGCGAGGAGCTCCATCTAGCGAGAGTATCAGGCACAACCTCCACCAACGGTGCTGTTTGCAAGGGATGAACAGCCAGGCTGACATGAAACTTCCCCGTGTTTTATTAGAGTTCACAACTTCTGTATCCTTCCACTCTGATAAGATCACTGCGTATTACTCTTACTCCCTACAGTGTTGGAGGAAAAATCGAGCAGAATGGACCAATAAGGAAGCAGCAGTTCTGTAGTAAGGAAATATGAGTTCTCTTCCCATGTCCTGTGCTATTATTAAAAGCAACTGCTTTATTTCTGTTCTCCTCTTCCCAGTCTCACCACGTTGTACACTGAACGTGTATGGAAATGTACTGACACAGTAACTGCACACGCAACACTTCACCCCTCTCCTCAAAAGCTACAAATAAGCATCAGCTCATTGATTTTTAAAATAATCTATAAATCTGCATTTTAAAATATCCCTAAAGTTTTGCTGGACTTCTTCAAACAGCGATGAAAGTGTTAATTGATATAAACAGATAGATACAAGCTTAGATGTTCTAATATTCTATTTGCCAGAGTAAAACGCAACGTAAAAAGTCCAAACAAGACAGTTGCCAGCTTTTGAAGGGCACAGACAAATAACAGTGTACAAGGAAAAAAGGTTTATATTGTGAGGATTAAACACTTCATAAGCAAAAGAC
>NW_015439225.1:0-11222 GCF_001577835.2 Coturnix japonica | reverse complement strand
TTTTTATAAATTCCATTAAGAATTAAGATAATTTCTGTTGATCACCTTCTATTCAATGTCAGCAGGATTACACAGATATAATCCATGGCAAGTGAGGGATATCTATTCCACCATTCTGCAGCTGTAATGGAAACCATGTAGTTTAATGTTGGGATTCGCTGTCTTTTAGCTAGTAACTGGTATAAATAATGCAGGACTATAAACCAGAACACTTAAATTCATGATGAGCACTTCCGCGTTTAATGCTTTCAGCTGAATTATTGTGGCTTATTCAGATCAGCTCACATTTTTTGAAACAGTTCATTGAGCTCTAATTTTTCTGATTTCAACCTCTGTCCTAAAATTGCAGTCTTGGATCATTAAAGAAGTTCAACAAGCTCTCCAAATAATTGAAAAAAGTTAAATTCCTTTATGTTACAGTTACAAAGTTTAGCCTTCCTGTCAGAATGCAACAATGCACAGGCAGACACAAATTAGTTCATAGAAAAGCTGGAGCTTTTTGAATTCAGACCTTACACAAACTGCTTCCTGACTTTTTTTTTCTCTTTTGCCTGTTTCAAAGGTAGTTTCTAGTTTTGTCGCTACAAATACTTGCATAAGTTGTGACGTTTTTTTGGGGGTATTTATTTTTTTTTTGGTTTTTTGTGGTTTTTTTTTCTCAGTAGGGAGAATGCCTGTCACGGAGGACTTGAATTCATTTACTTTCATAGACCTGCTTTCCCTCTGTGCAACGAAAGGTCGGCTTCTTTAAAGAAGTTAACAACTAATCAATTAGATTTATACAGGAAACAAGACGAATTACTTCTGCTATAAGTTTATAAGGTTAAAAACCACTCACCAATACAAGGCATAGGGCAGATTACATAAATAACTTATTGCTGCTGGTTTATCTATAGAGGAGATAAAATAATTATTTGTTTTTCATAGACATGATATAACCCACGTTGAAAGCTGTAGAATAAAAATGAGGACGTTACCTTCGTTTGTTCTTTCGGTAAACAATGCAATGAATCTTTTCTCTTTCACCTCTGAATGCACACAGAAGGAAAATGTTTTACATTTCTATAAGTATCACACCGAACAGAAGTCTTTGTGTACATGAGTATGATAATATCTTAATAAAACTGTTCATTCAGGCATGAATAGTTTACTGAACGAAAATGTTCTTGCTTGTATCTTGAAGATCAGAAATAGTCATGAACGAGTAGATATAGGAAGACACAATGTTTTGTTGTTGGTGCTTTGTTGTTTTTTTTTATTGTGTTATTTTTTTTGTTTCTTGTTGCGTTTGCTGTTTGGTTTGTTTTATTCCTGCTTTAGTTCCAATTAGTGAAGCATTCGAGAAACTAAAGTATTGCCTGTAATCTATTTTTCTGGAAGTATCTCCATTGTCTTCATTTTACCCCTCCCCTGTCCTACGAAAATAATGATTATTTATCTTTAGGGAATAGACAGCATCTATTGTTTGACATTTTTGGGGATAAAACCTTTAGGCTTTCAAATGTTCCTTGAGTGCTGACAGCTTTTCAGTCCTACATCTTTCTTCCATGTATCTGATATAAATGACCTGTCCAGTTCCCATACTTGTGCAGGTATTTATTCGCTTAATACACTCAATCACTGAGTCATATGTTTTGAGCATTTCCATTTGTTTTTCCTTGCTCTCAATAATCACTCCCAGCTTGGCAGATGCTGATGATTTCTCCTTTGCTAGCTTTAAAATAGCTGATCTCATTTCTGTGACTGGATCATGTTGCATTTGTCTGGCACTCTTTGTAGCATGGGAATCCTCTCCTCTTAAGTCATTCTTTTACTAATGTCACTCTACTACTGCACTGCTCTAATGAGCCATTTAGTTTCCTGATTTATGATGACTGTCACTATCAATGTTTTTAATGCTGATTCCTGCAGACACAGATACTCATTACTCAGGTAATATTATGAGTGGCTACTGGTTGCAGATGCAAATACCTGTTTTTCATACCTTCAATTGTCATGTGAGCCTACAAGTACCTGCAGATAGGATCGAATCACCTTGCCGCTTAAAATCACTTAGTGACTAGACATGATATATTTTCACATAGTTAATTAATATACCAAATTGTCATTTGAATATACCAGACTGGAAGCTATCACCCAATAGTTAAACATTTAAAAAAGTTTAACTGACCCAGGAGCTGGCCATCATTTACTAACACATAGTCTTCTTATTGATGAACACTGTAGAAAAAAATTCTTCTAAACACTGTGTCATGTTCAGAAACACAAAAAGTCCAGAAAAGTACTATCAGGCTTAAAATTATAGGATATAAATTTTCAACTATTTTATTAAGATGGGAACCTATGACTGAACGACAGTGGCTTTCGCGCAAAAGTACATAGGATTGGTGATTCACAAAACACAGTAGAAAATGGGGTTGCTTTAAACTTTGACAAATATATCATATATTGTTCTTCTGTGCAGACTGACTGTTCTTGGCCTTCCACTACGGTTTTCTTTAACAGCTAATTTAGAAACATACGTATTTTCCATAGAATAGAATTAAGAGCTAGAAGTGGTATTTCCTCAAGTCTGAGAGATATTTTCTGAATGATCTTTGTAGAAAAATACCAATATGTATACTAAACTTAGTAAATAACAATAGAACTGAGAGATGTGTATCACTTTACATTAAAACTTTCTTCAGGACCTCTCTAGTTCATAGTATCATCTAGTATATTTGGTGGGTGGAAGGAACTTACGAGATCATCGATCAATCCCGGAGTTCTGAGCTCCGTGGAGCAGACGAGCACTTCCCCTTGCGCCACAAAAGGGATTTGAAGCCGGGCTCCAAAAAAAAAAAAAGGACGGTTATTTAATATGGTCGCAAGCAGCATTCCTACCACATGCGCCACTCAGGTGCAACACCTTCCTTCATTTTGTGAAATCCAACAGACGAGATAAGCTCTTTGAAATGCTTTTATTTAGGTTAAAACCCACCTCCTCAACTCACAGCTAACAAGGCATGGTTCAGCTTAAGCTTTGAAAGTAACTTTTATTCGTGCCTGTTCGAGTATTTCTATAAGCAGGAGATTAACAATATATATTATTTGTTTTTCAAGTTAACGTAACAGTGATAAGATGTAGAAAAGTCAGGGCGGATTACTTCTTGCTTTCTCTTTGCGTGAAAGCTAGGACACTGGATATCTTTCACTGCTCGTAATGAAGCCACAGATAGGTGGAACAATGTTTTCCATTTTTCTAATAAGGATCTATCACGAACAGAATCATTTTTGTTGTACCATGAAGATCTTAGAGAATATCTATAAAAAATACTTCAGGGGATGAAGATAGTACTGAAGAAAAATGTTTCTTGCTGTCATCTTGAAATCAGAACATAAGTTTGAGCGCAGTTAGTTTGGAAGACAACAAGTTGATTTTGTAATGTCTGGCTTTGTTGGTTTTTGTTGTTTTTTTGTTTTGTTTTTGTTTTCTGTTTGCCTGAGTATAATGACATATATAACTAACTTCTGAGAAATTGTCATATAAAGATCTGAGGAGCATTAATTAAAGTATAAATAACAGATATAGACAAGAAATAATTCCAAAGGAGGCTGTTGAAAAACTATACAAGGATTTACTGTGACAACTAATTTTTGAATAATAATATCCTGTATTTATTCAATAGTGAAGAAAACTCTGTTTCCCTTGATAAAGAACTAAGAGTGCCTTATATTGAATCAATTTCCAAGACTTTCAGTGCTTAATGAGAATATTTTTGCAGTATTTCATAATTTATTGTACAAGTTTTTGATGTCCAGTCCTTTAAAATATTTATGTTACTCCAAATTATAAAACTCAAGAATAAAAATGTACCTTAGGTTTTACATTTAACCAGTGCCAGCTGTTCAGTTCTTATTCTTCTAACTAAGAAAACTGCACTAACTTCTCATCTGACAGAAATTTGAAGTTAATTAGTTTGGAAATACTAATCCACACCTTTTTAAGAGTTGGCCATAATTTATCACCTCTTTTTACATCGCCATGGATTAACATGGAACTGAAAGCTAGAAATCCTACACTGAACACAAAACAGAGATTTAGATTTTCATAAAGGACATTTCATGGAGTGATTATTGAAGGTCAAACATTGTTTATTCTTGTACTACCTTAGGAAGCAATTCCAAATCTAGCTTTTGCAACTCATAAGCCTTAAATTAATTTCTGAATGTTATCTATACATTTTTCATATGTCTGTGAAATATAGGGTTGGTTTTTGTGTTTTTTTTTCATGTAAATATCTCGATGTTAATGGCAGGTACTCATGTTCTTTGTTTTTTATGACTTCCATAAGTTTGTTATATTTGAAAAATTTGAAAATACCTTATCTTGGAAATTCTGTAATGCCTTTTTTTTTTTTTTTTCCCCCAACTGACTACATTTCTTGTCAGCCTTTCACATTTTTGCTACCAATCAGACAATTCTATGCAGAATAATCTACCTCCATACACTTCATATCAACCAAATTCTTTTGAGTTAAACACAGACAAAAGGTCTGATGAAGACATAACATGAGTATGCAGGAACATATAAATACATTTATAATCAGTGGATTTCTATAGTCCAAGAAATAATTGCCAGCTTTCAAGGCATGTAAGACTGTTGTCATTACAGGAGACAGTAAAATTTTGTATTTCTTTTATGAAACATTCTTCTCTCACAGTAGGACAATGGCCTCTGTATATGGAGAATGGTACTTAGCAGAGAGATACACCTTGGTACTGCATTAAATGTGTATCTGCTTCAGAATGATTTTTTAAGAATACAGTAAAATAAAAACAAGACTTCAGGACAAAATGAAAGTTTTTCAGTGATGTGTTAGAGCTTTTTATCTACTGAGTCTTTATTTAGCAAGTAAAAACTTATTTTTTCTCATGTAACTGGTGACAGGACTGGAGGGAATGGCTTCAAGATGCGCCAGGGGAGGTTCATGCTGGACATTAGGTAATACTACTTCTCTGAAAGAGTGGTCAGGCAGTGTAATGGGTTGCCCAGGGAGGTGGTGGAGTCACTGACCCTGGAGGTGTTCAAGGAATGTTTGGATGTTGTGTTGAAGGACATGGTTTAGTGAGAACTATTGGTGATGGGTGGATGGTTGGACTGGATGATCTTGTAGGTCTTTTCCAACCTTGGTGATTCTGTGATATCTCAATAATTTAAAAAGACTGGACTAGGGCAGACAAAGATAAAATTGAAACACTCTGGAATTCAGTGTCATGAGAGCAGTAGCAGGGATCTCACTGGTAATTCTCACAAATAATATTGTACAACCATCAGATCTTTGATCTGAGATGTACATTCACATCCTATGTAACTGACAACTAGAAAGTAGAATTAATAAAGTGAACACTTTTTTACAAAAGCTGCTGATTGCAATTAAGTAATCAACAGTCTGTAGGCATTTCTCTGAGCATGAAACAAAAATGATAGCTACTTAAAGCCATGCAGTATTATAAGGATTGTCTGTGTTTAGTTTTTTTATTATTTAGAGTGAATCAGTCAGTGCTGTGCATGCTGTTCACACTGTGCACATCCTGCAAAATTTTGCTTTAGACTGGACTTTCCTTTTGTAGACTGAATGCCCATTGACATTGCAAGCATGTCATATCACTGTGCAGCAAAGCTGTCACAGCTTTAATACAGTTGAATGCTCTGAAATCACTCCATTCCATGATCCAAAGTGGACTGAGTGGGAACAAGAGGGATATTCGTATAAAAAATATAGTTCCACTACAGAATAAAGCACTTAGATGTACCAAGACTGACAATAGAATTGTATTTTTCTGTGTTCTTTGGATCTCAGCAGTTTAGATGATTACTTATTTCACCCAAAAATCTTCCTGGAAGGCCTGACTAAATTCCAGTCTGAATTATTGCTGACATTTTGATTTTACTATGGAAAATTCTCAGAGTGCTTTTTTTTTTTTTTTTTTTTTTTTTTTTTTTTTTTTTTTTTTTAGCTGAAATATACATTTATGAAAAAAAAAAAAATTATGTGCTTCTCAGAATTGCTTCAATCCTGTTTCTGTTTCATGGTTTCACACTTGTGTCAAAAGTAGTGGAAGTATATGTTACTTCACTGTGACAATATCCATCAAGCCCATAGGCAAGACTTCTTTACTCATTGAAAGGATGCCTTGCATATAGCTCACATAAAAAGAAGTGCTGCCTCTGCTATACAGACTGGTAAAGGGTTGGTGTGAGCTTTCTGGTTGTTTGAAAGTGATTTAATTACAACCAGGAAGCCATTTACTTTGTTTGCTACTTTGCTTAAAATAGCAGATCCATTTTCCTCAAAGAAGATATAAGCAGAGTATGCAATCAAAAGTTGGCTCTAGTTTCTTTAATTATACATACCCATTCATAAAAATAAATGAAATATTAAAATTCCAACTGTGACTGTTTCAAAGAGAAGTGCTATTTTGACTCAGTCGTAGTTAATATATTTAAAATATTAGTTTAATCAAACTATGTAAGTTCATACAAAACAGTTCCTTCTATCTTTGCGTTCTTTCATTATAAGCTAACAACATGGATCATGCTCAAAGGAATCATTCCCTAAAACGCATTATTGTATCTGTGTTCTTTCCACAGTTCAAAATTGTTATGTTTTGAATAACTGCTCGTATAAAGCAAACAACTTGAAAGAAGTCGTCCTGACGACAATCCTTAAATTGAATGCATTGAGTGCTATAGATACTATACTATGAAGGACATATGAATAATTTCTAGGCTTTCAAAAAATAAATTGACAGTTTGATTGATGAGATTTGGCCATATTACTCCAGAGAACTGCAGAGAATACTGTGTAATTACCTGATAATAAATCAACTGGAAATACCAAAGGAACCGCAAGCCAAGTCTGCAGTATTAGTATAGTTGATGGCCACATTTCTACTTTTATTGATTTTTAGGAATGATCATCTGTTTCATCTTGGGCATGACAGTCAGCATGGGACCGAACCTGTTATCTCAGATAACTTCTTGCTGAGGAAACAATGAAGTGAAAAATCTCTCAGTCACCTTTAATCAGCATTTACTCTTCAGTTTCTACACAGGAAGGCATTAAGCCAAAACAAGAGGTAGCTCAAGAACCTTTTCAGTTGAGAAAAATCCCTCTGATTTGACAGGTGAATTCCATTCTACTTCTCAGCCCTTTATGAGGTACTGTGTATCTTTTTCCTTCCTTCCTTCCTTCCTTCCTTCCTTCCTTCCTTCCTTCCTTCCTTCCTTCCNGCGCCACAGGGGATTTGAAGCCGGGCCTCGGTGTTGCAAAGCAGCATTCCTACCACTGCGCCACCAGGGCACACTTCCTTCATTTTGTGAAATAAAATCAACTTTTTATCTTATGATATTTGCTGTCAAATAAATACTGAATCAACTTTAGTCTCTACACAGAAGGTCCGATTCACCAAAACAGATGCTGTTACTACAAGAAGTTAGAAGCAACTAAAAGGTAAATCAGTTTCATCAGAAATGCCAATAAATAGGGCTGTACATTGAAGGAAGAGCTTTCAGCTAAGCAAATCTGAAAAGTGCTTGTATTTATTATCTAGGTATGCTCACCTGAAATGATTTATTTTTTAAAAGTACTGAAGACCCATACTTCCATTTTAGTCAGCTGGTTCTGTGAATCTTACACACTACTCAGTAGCAGGCTCTCATATAAATCCTAAATCCAAGAGACACTTATGACAGTATTTATTAGAATATAAGAGAGAACTGAGTCAGTTCTTTTTGTTAGCTTGTTTGTTTGTTTAATATTATTTTGTGAAAATACATAGATATTAAACAGAATTGATTGTTTATTTTTAACTGTGCAAGGAGCTGAATTTCTTGTTTTGCTATATAGGCTTCACGGGGGCATTCAGATTCTAAATTTGGGCACACAGTTCTTCAGGAACTGTTATCTAAAGATCAGAAGATTAAGGTATATATGTACAACTTGATTATGCTTAGACAAAAAAACTTAAAAATAAGTTAAAAAAAACTTAAAAATAAGACTGAGAGAATATGAAACATTTTCCTATATTATTAAGAAACTCAATTGCCAAGCTTTAGTTTTCAACAGCTCATAATTTCCCTTTGTTTTCATAGAGACTTTATTATGTATTTTTTACAGACATTTAAAATGAGTTGATCAGGAAATGAGGTTTAAAAATTTTTTTATTTTTATTTTTTAATGTATGTTGTATAAGGAAAGAATCATGTTATACTACAGTTTCTCCTGCCAAATAGAAGGTAACTGGAAATTTTCATTAATGGAATTACCTTTCACTTCTCCCCCATCAACTGTAGCTTTAACAGCATATTGACCATGCAACTTTCTTTGAAAAAGGAGTATGCATTTTTGCTACCAATCAGACAATTCTATGCAGAATAATCTACCTCCATACACTTCATATCAACCAAATTCTTTTGAGTTAAACACAGACAAAAGGTCTGATGAAGACATAACATGAGTATGCAGGAACATATAAATACATTTATAATCAGTGGATTTCTATAGTCCAAGAAATAATTGCCAGCTTTCAAGGCATGTAAGACTGTTGTCATTACAGGAGACAGTAAAATTTTGTATTTCTTTTATGAAACATTCTTCTCTCACAGTAGGACAATGGCCTCTGTATATGGAGAATGGTACTTAGCAGAGAGATACACCTTGGTACTGCATTAAATGTGTATCTGCTTCAGAATGATTTTTTAAGAATACAGTAAAATAAAAACAAGACTTCAGGACAAAATGAAAGTTTTTCAGTGATGTGTTAGAGCTTTTTATCTACTGAGTCTTTATTTAGCAAGTAAAAACTTATTTTTTCTCATGTAACTGGTGACAGGACTGGAGGGAATGGCTTCAAGATGCGCCAGGGGAGGTTCATGCTGGACATTAGGTAATACTACTTCTCTGAAAGAGTGGTCAGGCACTGTAATGGGTTGCCCAGGGAGGTGGTGGAGTCACTGACCCTGGAGGTGTTCAAGGAATGTTTGGACGTTGTGTTGAAGGACATGGTTTAGTGAGAACTATTGGTGATGGGTGGATGGTTGGACTGGATGATCTTGTCGGTCTTTTCCAACCTTGGTGATTCTGTGATATCTCAATAATTTAAAAAGACTGGACTAGGGCAGACAAAGATAAAATTGAAACACTCTGGAATTCAGTGTCATGAGAGCAGTAGCAGGGATCTCACTGGTAATTCTCACAAATAATATTGTACAACCATCAGATCTTTGATCTGAGATGTACATTCACATCCTATGTAACTGACAACTAGAAAGTAGAATTAATAAAGTGAACACTTTTTTACAAAAGCTGCTGATTGCAATTAAGTAATCAACAGTCTGTAGGCATTTCTCTGAGCATGAAACAAAAATGATAGCTACTTAAAGCCATGCAGTATTATAAGGATTGTCTGTGTTTAGTTTTTTTATTATTTAGAGTGAATCAGTCAGTGCTGTGCATGCTGTTCACACTGTGCACATCCTGCAAAATTTTGCTTTAGACTGGACTTTCCTTTTGTAGACTGAATGCCCATTGACATTGCAAGCATGTCATATCACTGTGCAGCAAAGCTGTCACAGCTTTAATACAGTTGAATGCTCTGAAATCACTCCATTCCATGATCCAAAGTGGACTGAGTGGGAACAAGAGGGATATTCGTATAAAAAATATAGTTCCACTACAGAATAAAGCACTTAGATGTACCAAGACTGACAATAGAATTGTATTTTTCTGTGTTCTTTGGATCTCAGCAGTTTAGATGATTACTTATTTCACCCAAAAATCTTCCTGGAAGGCCTGACTAAATTCCAGTCTGAATTATTGCTGACATTTTGATTTTACTATGGAAAATTCTCAGAGTGCTTTTTTTTTTTTTTTTTTTTTTTTTTTTTTTTTTTTTTTTTTTAGCTGAAATATACATTTATGAAAAAAAAAAAAATTATGTGCTTCTCAGAATTGCTTCAATCCTGTTTCTGTTTCATGGTTTCACACTTGTGTCAAAAGTAGTGGAAGTATATGTTACTTCACTGTGACAATATCCATCAAGCCCATAGGCAAGACTTCTTTACTCATTGAAAGGATGCCTTGCATATAGCTCACATAAAAAGAAGTGCTGCCTCTGCTATACAGACTGGTAAAGGGTTGGTGTGAGCTTTCTGGTTGTTTGAAAGTGATTTAATTACAACCAGGAAGCCATTTACTTTGTTTGCTACTTTGCTTAAAATAGCAGATCCATTTTCCTCAAAGAAGATATAAGCAGAGTATGCAATCAAAAGTTGGCTCTAGTTTCTTTAATTATACATACCCATTCATAAAAATAAATGAAATATTAAAATTCCAACTGTGACTGTTTCAAAGAGAAGTGCTATTTTGACTCAGTCGTAGTTAATATATTTAAAATATTAGTTTAATCAAACTATGTAAGTTCATACAAAACAGTTCCTTCTATCTTTGCGTTCTTTCATTATAAGCTAACAACATGGATCATGCTCAAAGGAATCATTCCCTAAAACGCATTATTGTATCTGTGTTCTTTCCACAGTTCAAAATTGTTATGTTTTGAATAACTGCTCGTATAAAGCAAACAACTTGAAAGAAGTCGTCCTGACGACAATCCTTAAATTGAATGCATTGAGTGCTATAGATACTATACTATGAAGGACATATGAATAATTTCTAGGCTTTCAAAAAATAAATTGACAGTTTGATTGATGAGATTTGGCCATATTACTCCAGAGAACTGCAGAGAATACTGTGTAATTACCTGATAATAAATCAACTGGAAATACCAAAGGAACCGCAAGCCAAGTCTGCAGTATTAGTATAGTTGATGGCCACATTTCTACTTTTATTGATTTTTAGGAATGATCATCTGTTTCATCTTGGGCATGACAGTCAGCATGGGACCGAACCTGTTATCTCAGATAACTTCTTGCTGAGGAAACAATGAAGTGAAAAATCTCTCAGTCACCTTTAATCAGCATTTACTCTTCAGTTTCTACACAGGAAGGCATTAAGCCAAAACAAGAGGTAGCTCAAGAACCTTTTCAGTTGAGAAAAATCCCTCTGATTTGACAGGTGAATTCCATTCTACTTCTCAGCCCTTTATGAGGTACTGTGTATCTTTTTCCTTCCTTCCTTCCTTCCTTCCTTCCTTCCTTCCTTCCTTCCTTCCTTCCTTCC
>NW_015439224.1:0-29614 GCF_001577835.2 Coturnix japonica | reverse complement strand
ATAATATGAGAAAGTGCAGTGTCTTAAAATATAATCATGACTTTGTTCCACAGTTCTTAAGAGGTCAGCCATGAAACTGAGTGCATGCCTGCCTCTTGAGCATCCTGATATGGAGACAGGTCTTCATTCCATTCTTTCTTCAGACTTCAGGCCACTAATAGGAAGCCCTAGTTAGGATGTCTTACACAAACCCTTATCTTACACGTATTCAACAATGAAAATCGTTGTCTTTCAAGTGCTGATAGCTGAATTTTATGAGGAGAAAAAGGCCATACAAAACAGCTCTGTTTTATTCAAAATCCTAGGATCCTAGAATTACAGAATCATTAAGGTTGGAAAAGATTACTAAGATCATCTAGTTCAGCTATCAACCCATTCCAACCATATCCACTACACCATGTCCCATTGTACAACATCTAAACATTTCCTAAACCCTTCAAGGGACAAAGCCACTCCCCTGGACAGCTTATTCCACTCTTTTGGAGATAAGGTTTTCCAAATATTCAACCTGAACCTCCTCTGGCACAACTTGAGGCCATTCCCTCCCATTTTATTGCTGTTGCCTGGGAGATGAGTTGTAGAGAGCAATAAGGTCTCCCCCAAGCCTACTCCATACTGAACAATCCCAGTATCCTCAGCAACTCTTTACATGACTTTTGTTCCAGGCCCTTCTCATCTTCACGTGTTCACAAGCCTTTCTGCCTTGCAACTCTCTCAGCTTCCATTTTTTTAAAGCCATCCCCACCATCAAACAGGATCCGAAGTTCATTCTCAATGCTTAGAAAGTTGTATTTCATTCCAGAAGGAAAATATGAGATTGGTTGTGTAGCTTCATAAGAAATTCATTTCCATGGGACTATCATAACTCCAAAACTCTGAAAGCTAAAATTTTGCAGAACAGAGCAGAACATAGAAAAAAAACAGTTTTTTTACAAGCAACCAAACCAGAAAATGCAGGCTTTTATTTATCTATTTATTTATTTATTTGTTTTTATTTTTCTCCTAGGATTGCAAATAGCCATTAGTGTTATGCAGTGTTCAGACCAAAAATAAGATGTGACATTTTGAATAGCATACCATTTGGTAAAATATAAAATATTTAACAAATATGTAAATTGGTCAAGCTGCTTCCCCAAGGAGGAAAGCTTCAGTCGTGCTTTACAGCTCTCATTCACTTTAGTAAATACTTTAAGAGGATCAAGGATGGATTTTAAATGAAGTTAAAGTTTAACGAGGAACATATAATCCTTTAAGGAAGATATTCTGTCATTTTCATTTATAATTTCTTGCAAATTTAAGAAGTAAGAAGTTGAGGGAGTAGCTTTGTGTGTACAAACTAAGGGAACCAAAGCTGTTGACCTGAAAAGCCAGTAAAAGTCCTTAAAAAGTTGAGGACAGTATTTAAGCTATTGAAGCTAGAAGAAATATTTAGGTGAAGAAAAAAAAAAGAAAGAAAATAACACGGAATTTCCCTTTGCATTGAGGAAACCACCAGCAAAAAGACATGTTAATTTTAGGTTTTGTAGTTTATTTCTGAATAACAAGGTAGAATGGAAAGGGGGCAAAAGGTAAACATGGTTTGAGTATTGTTGAGCTGGAGGGGTCTGTTTACAAGTAATTGAGAATGGTTGTTGAGGGCATCTATGTAAGGCAGAATTTCGCCTTGCCACATTTTTTTTTCCTCTGCACCAACAAACTGCATTGCTTTGTTAATTTTGCACCCTGTTTCTCTGAGTGAATCTTCACACCGAGAAATAATTGTTTTTTCTCTTTCAATGGCTCATCAGTTGAGATGATGGAAACTTCGAAGGAACTGACAGCACTCAAGGCTCTGCGGATTAAATTTACTTATTCTCCGCTGCTAGGAACACATTATTTCATTTTCTATGTATCTTGCTCAGAGAAACAGTTATGTCTCGTACAGTGGCCCATCAACTTGATGAAGGTCCGAAAGCATTGGAGGAAAGGTTGAGCGAGGAAAGCTATAATTGACTGAGATGCCTTTTTTTCTTCTTTTGTTCTAAATCTGAAACAAATGGTTTTGAATTTTTAAGCAGTCACTATATAAGCAGGAGTTGGGCTTGATGATCTTGAGGGTCCGTTCCAACCAAGCTATGCTGTGATTCTATGATTCTGTGTTCCCCAGCTTAGAACTATTCGATGATTATATGATATTCCGTTTCCCCGATCCTCAGTAAGACCCTTCGTCTTGTGTTACCACCATTTCTGATCTTTTCAAAAGTATGTTATTGTGCCACTTACCATCTCAGAATACAAGCTATTTTGCTGTATCTTCTATGTATTTTTCTGTACTTCTTTGATACTTTGTGGCCCTGTGGATGTAACTAGAGCTGATATGTGAAGTTGCCGCTGAAAATTAGTTTACAACAGGCTGGCGTCAAGCGTTTTAAAAAGGCATGGAAATGTTTGCATCTGATCCGCGTTTTCAGTTTCCATTGTCAAAGTGGTTATTTTTCAGCAGAACGGCTGCCTCTGTCAGGCCCCTGGATATTCATGTATTAAAAAACACCAAAAAAAATTGTATTTTCACTCTTGGTATTGTTTTTAAATATATCTCTAAGCTATAGGGAAAGTGAAAGAGATTCTGGTAAAATTAGGGTTCTTTCTTACTATTACATTTATCTGTCTGTACCGGTTCATCAGCTGAGCACCAGGTTTGATCTCTTTTTGAGACAGTATTGGTTCACAAAAAAAAAAAAAAGAAATTCTGATGACACCAAGCTCCAAATGCTGGGATCATTTGAAGAGTCAGGAAAGAGAATATCTTCTCGTGG
Source organism: Coturnix japonica (assembly GCF_001577835.2). Lineage (NCBI taxonomy): Eukaryota > Metazoa > Chordata > Aves > Galliformes > Phasianidae > Coturnix > Coturnix japonica. Next base: position 26,819 of record NW_015439224.1, on the reverse strand, counting down.
CTGGAGCCAACCATAGCTTTTGGTGCTGTTAACACGATGTTCCCAAGCTCTTTCAGCTGTTTCCGTGCACCTTCTCGGACATTCCATGTAGAGGGCTTGATGTTGTTTGTTGAGGTTTGCTGTGTCTGGGGTGCCTCTTAATGGATTTCATGTCGATCTAAAGTCTAAGGGAGTTTAGTGAGCATAAATGCTACTCCGCTCCCATTTTTTCCTTGAATCTGTTTTCGGGAGAAGGGCAAACTCCTCGTACTTAGGTTAACTCACAGTCCAGGCTACGCAGGATTTGATGCTTTGTGAAGTTGAGAATGTTCTGAGGACTTTGATGCTTCCTAAGCAAGCAATACATTTAGTGAAGGCAGCAAAGAAAGAAAAAAATAATTTTAAACTACAGTCACTTTCAATCATATGAAAGCTTCTCCGTTGTTACAATTTGGACATATTTTGCTCATTAGTATCAGCCCCCTCAGGGCAGGATCAAACTGACATGAAGAACCCCCAGGATCTACAAGAAGGTTCTGGCTGCTAGATTTATAAGATTCTAAAGTTGTTTGAGATCAAAGGCTTTTTGGGAATATAGGCATTGATGTCTCTTTATATTCTTGTCTATTTGCCATTTGAACTAGTTTCTTTTGGGGCGGTGCTAAGATGGATTGATGGTCTCATGGATTGGTGTTGCTTTTTTATATTTTTTTTCTTCAGTGCCAATAGTTTCGTGTGATGTGTTACTGTTAGTTTCTGTGCCTAATGATCTGCCTTCAGGAAGATGCTTCAGAGCAGTCAATATTGCAGTGGCACAGCTCTTGGTAGGGAACTGCAGAAATTCCTTATGCTGTTGCAGTAGATGGATCAGATACAGATAGGAATCAGACTAGTCGATTTAATGAGGAATGGAGGCTACAGCATCTGGATTTTCTAGAAGAGATCTCAGTACTGGTTTGACCGGGCATTTCTTGAGGGCAGTCGGGAGTTTGTTGATCTGGGATTTCCCATCGGAAGTTCATAGGGCATATTAAAAGATATGGTCCAACTTGGTAATGGCATTTTATATGCTAATGCAATATCCTCAGGCCCCACGTGGCTTGTTCTAGATGAAAACGTGTGGAGCGGCGCATGATGTTTTTGCTTAATTAAACCGTTTGTCGTTACATAAAGGTTTGCGGGTAATTCACCTGTAAGAATCAGATTTCCTATAACAGAACAAGATTACTCAGAGAAAGCTGTGGATGACCATGCCCTAGATGTTTCAGACAGCTGGATTGGGCCCTGGGCATCATGCTGTTTGCACGTGCCGATGGCTAGGGGTGGAACTGATAGGTGGTTTAAAGTCATTCTACACCACGTCGTTCTGCGATTCTATGATTTCTTCATGAAACTTACTTTAAAGATACAGAATGTCACACTTCATTACTTTTAGTACATGCAAGTCCCTGACTGCTCGCCAACCTCTGAAGGGAGGGAGTGGTTCAAACCAGGGTCTGCCAAGGCAGTGCTTCCGGATCATCTCTGGCAGGGCTGAGGGCACTGTTTACTTGAGCATATTCAGCAGTTACTCAGTCGTTGGGGACTCGGTTTTCCTTCAGCCAGTATTACTTTTCTTTCCTTTCATGAACTGTGAGTTAACTTATTAACTTAATTTAGTGAAATGAAAACCAAACAAAAAAAACACCAAACAATGTCTTAACTCATTTGTCTTTGGTTTGGTTTTTTTTTGCATCCACCTTTTTGATTTGCCTTCCGCTGCATCGACCAGTAAGATTAGTAAAGTAGTCCTGTAGACAGGAACGAGACCGGACTGGAAAGGATGGGAAAACTTAAATTGTTTTTGCATGGGACCTTGCTGCAGAGAAAACCACGTGCTGAATGTGCGAGGAAGTCATGCTTATATTTACATTTATTATAGTTGTACATGTAGATTCGTTTCATTATGAAAAACAAAGTTTCGACTTTGTTTTCTGTTAGCCCTTTCTTCAGTTTCTGCTCGTGTGGTTGTTATGGTTCATGGTCCTATTCCTATGCTATATAAAAGGCATTAAATCATCTATCTTCAACCCATGTCACCCCTGATTTTAGCAGTTTTGAAGTAGAATCACTATTATGAATTCCGAGTTTTGGGGTGCTGTGAAGACCTGAAGTCTAACTCCTGATCTCAAGATCACGAGAATCTCCATGGTAAGACTGTAAACAGCGTGGTTATTTTTTGATAATATTCAGATTCTTATTTCCCATTTGGATACTTCCTCCCACTCGTCACCGCACTGTGGATCTTTACCTGGTAGTGTCAGAGGCAGGAGGGGGATGGATATTCCTGGATTAACTTGCTGGTTATTACCTGTGGACTTGCTAGAAATGGGTGTTCCCATCTTCTTGAGATCCAGAGCTAAAACAGTACATTTTGTTGCCTATAATATATCTCGTACATATATGCACTGAAGATGGACCACATTCTGGACGGACATCCACATTTCTTCCATGGATGAACAGTGTCTTAGTCATTCCTCTGGGCAAAGACAAATTGCAATGGACTGTGTCCGGAAAACGGTGTTCTGTTTGAAATTTCTTCTATACATCTTATCTTAACTTTGTAACTGTTGTAGTTTCATGATAAATAGGAGGGCATGATTTTCGAGATCCAGGCTCTTGCCCGAGGCACCCCAACAACGTGGCCGAGCACCATTACATTTAATATATTTGCTTTTATGTAGTGTTTGTGTTAATTATTTATATATACTTTATTTTAAACTTCACTCTAATCGTGTGTTGTTTTGAATACATTTCAAGGAAATAAAAATTCTTGAAGATATGTTTTGGTTTTTTTTTTTTTTTTCTATTCCAGTTGTCTTTCAATCAATAGAATTTTATAGCTTTTGATCTGCTTTAAATTATCCTTCATGGCCGCGCAGAGAGAGCACTCCTACTCTGAAGATTGGCACTGCCTTAGGTGGCAGCCACACATATCAGTTTTTACATTGGCTTGCCTTAAGCTTTACTTCTATATAAACGGATCTTTCAGTATCCTTACATTCTGATTTACAGTATTGTTACTTTCTCTTTCACTAACTGATCAGGTCTTTTCAGTTCGTACGAGCGAGAAGCATTATTGCAGATTGTTTTTATTCCAAAAGGCTGTAGCCCAAGCTTCATAGATCTTAAAGAGGTGTTTGGCTGTGGAAGAGTTTTGTAGCGGGCAGTGGCCCAAGGCAGCCAGTCCAGCAGGCATGCTCACCAGGCTGGGAATTGCCCTGTGTGTGGCGATATCCTGCTAACTCCTTCCTATTGTGTAAAAGAATTGTCTCAGTTGCTGTACTAATTGCTAATGGAATGCAATTTGAAATTGGCGCAAGGGAAGCCACTATGACAACATCATTATTTTTTTTTCCTGGCTGCTGTGCAGTGTGCTCTACTCGTCAGGGAGAAAAATGTGGTGACAGCAAAGGATATTTGTGTTGGCAGTTTCTACTTGATCCATGTTTCACTAGCCAAATGAAACATTTTTCGACTACGGTAGCAGCCATAGATCATTAGAAGGAGCCGCTTCTGGTGGGTGCGATAACTATGTTGGGGAGAACATGTGTAATTAAAATCTATACCCACCAACATTGGGGATTGGGAAATGTCAGTAGGGAGTGCAGCAGATTTTCTTGCTGCCGATTGCTTTCATAGCCTGCTGGAATTGGCTCTGTCTGCTCGTACGTGTTACCCGGTGAGGCTTTTGCGTTCCTTATGCAATGGCAGCCTTACTCACCATTTTTATCTCTCCTTTTAAATCTCAATGGTAAGTCCACGATTAACAAGTTTATACCCCGCACTTTAGTGTGGGTGCCACACCTTTTTGCTTGGTGTTATTCTCATCCTTTCGCACTGCTCTTGTATTTTTACAAGTTCATGTCTGTTAGTGCGCATGTGTTCCATTCTTGCGGCCACATCTGAAGTTTTCTGTGTCTTCGTGGGAGGAGTTGTATTGCTATGTTCTTCTCCCTCGCTTCGTTCATTTGGTGTTATTTTTATGCATTTTGCCATGTATCTTTTTAGCTTCCATCTTGTGTTTAGTTAAATGTTGGCTTATTGCTTGCCACTTATATTAGTATATTTTATTTTGGCATTGCCTAAACCAGTTTCATATAGCTCAAGGGTCTGTATTTCTTTAAGTGATCATTGAGGGACGTAGTTAACGTGTTTTGGAATCTTCCGTGTCACATTCTAATTCCGACTATTTATCATCGGCATCTTGTCTCGTGTGTCACAACCCATGTCCTAATTTTCAGGCCTTTCTTACGTACTATAGGATCTCTATTTCTCTTATTTCCTTGTGTCAGAGTCTCAAATGCTACTTTGAATTTTCCTTGTTACCATGTCTACTACAAAATTGCGTTGATTCATACAGAAAACATGTAAGATAGCCACGGCTAGGTATTTTAAGCGTAAACTTATGCAACGTAGTTGCAGCAGTTTTAAGAGTTTCGAAAGAGGGCAAACCTGAACAGCCATGCTGTGTCAGTTCAATCTCCATGTCCCCCGAGCTAGCATTGTCATGTGACCATGTTGCAGGACTACATACTACCCTCAGGAGGATGAGGGGAGGACTTTATTGCTCTCTTCCTATTGAAGGTGCCAGTGGAGCAGGGTTGGTCTCTTCTAAGACGTGACATGGACAGGATGAGGGGAAATGGCCCAACAATTGCACGAGGGTAAAAGTTTAGGTTGGATATCGGAACACTTATTACAGAGGGCTGTTATGCCTCGGATAGGCTCCCGGGAGGTGGTTGGAGATCCCCTCCCTGGATTGTTTAAAATGGTTTGATGTGGTGGCCAGAAACATGATTTGCAGAGAGTTGTTCATTAGGGTAGTATGGTATTAGGTCGATGGTTGGACTCAGGTGATCTTGTGTAAGGGTCGGTATTTGTCTAACCTGAGGGAGTTGGCATATGATTCAGTGGATTTAGCTCGAGCATTTCGAAATCACAGTTCAGTGGAATTATTTTGCATGTTAGTTTGGAGAGTGGAGCTTTAATGCCTCCTTCAAAAATAACGATTTTGCTGAGGTTGGAGTTTGTTTCTTTCTTTTGCAGAGAATCAGATGTAGTCATGTGGTTCTTTCATAACTTTTTTTGCATGTCATTCTTTTTCTTACAGTGACTTTTCTTGATTATATGGTCCTTAATTTTATTACTGACTTATACATACCAATCGGCCTGGAATCATAGAATGGCTTGGTTTAAAAATATGATATTTCATAATACAGTTTCTGCTTGTACAAACTTCTAATTGTACTTACCAAAACCTTTTGCATATTCAGAGTTTTTAACTTTTCTGATTAAGAGAAAATCCAACTTGACTGCTGGCTAATAAATGCAGGTAAGTGTCTGAATTCTGGGGCATGTCTCTCTTTGTTTGTTTTTTTTTTTAGGGGTGGAAGATTTCAGGATGTACGAGGTATGGACGCCGAATTGAAGGCCAACAGCTGTTAATGAGGAGATACGTGATAATTGGTGATGTAATTAACGGATCGTAGTGTTAATGGCTCTGTAGAGTCCAGTAGTGCTGGAAACGCTGCGGTAAAAAAATGTCAGCAGTCATTTCGATGCGCATGTATCTGAATGAGGAGTGCCTTCTTGTATTTTTTAAGTTCTTCACAATATTTCACTGTGATATTAATAAATTCTGCGAATTCTGAGGATTTTGTGCATTGCTCTTTCCAAAAGAGGTCTTTTCGTTCATCCACTCATGTTTACTTCTGGCGTGTTGAGATTTCCCGAAACTTTGACTCGTTGGCTTTGTATGTTTCGTGCTTGTGGGGCTCTTCTGTGGCCTGCTCTTGGTTCGGTCCAGATAGTCGGTTGTTAATTCAGTTTGTTTGAAGGACTTTGCCTTCCTCTCAGCTCAATTATGTAGGAGCTTAGTTTGAAGATGAACTTGACATTCTCAGGTAAATTGTCTTACATCTTAAGAGAATCGCTAGCGTTGGGTACCTCGAAACTGCAGATTGAATATGGATTAGACTTTAATATATGGCTTAGTAATTTATGTAGCTGTATTTAGCGTGTCTACATAGTATTTACGTGTGGATGATACACCTAGGAAAAATAGGGGACTCCACAGTGGTTTCAGGTCTGACCCAGAAGGTTTAAACCGGCTACTTCGCTCTATCTATTCAAGTTTTACGTTACTGAGCCTTTTTTCTGTCTTTTTATTTGTAGAGGGTTTTCAATTGCTTCTTTGGGGAAAGGGTCTGTTTCTATGCAATCATGACCATGTTTGCGGTGTACATACTCAAATTTAGGCCATCAATCGAACTAGCACATGTGGTGGAGAATTGGTAGGCCGGGAGGCGCGACCGGTGAGGGAGGGAGGGCTCGGGAAATTAGTAGGACATGGCAAGAAACGTGAGGGAGACAATTCCTATTCATAAAACATCTTTGGTTTCCAACCCATGCCTCAAGCCACTGCTAGTTGTACAGGCATATGGTTTTCTTTCTATGAACAAATGTGATATGTTATTAGTACTGTTAATGGGTCGTGCAAGGTTTGCAAGTGTTTACTACTCAGAAAGACATTCTGCTCAGGAACTCATTTCTCCAAATGAGTACACTGAGATCAAAGCTCAAAAAGATTTTGGGCTTGCTTGGCGTCTTATACTACTGTGTAATTTAAGGACTACTTTCATCTTTAACCTATGCTGTTCCGTTTTATGTCTTTAGAAAAATTAGTCCAAACAGCGTTGAAGTAAATCTGTCATTTGCAATATTCTGTTTTCAGTTGCTCTTAGCAGCAAGCAGATATTTCAAACCTCTGTTCTCCGCTTGTTTGCTTTCCTGCGTGGGAACTCCAAGTGCGTGAATGAATTGGTTTCCATTTTTGGACCTAATGCTTGCAGTGATTGTGAATTTTCGTCCAAAGTGGTCCAACCATAGTTGTTCCATTCTTTAAAAACATATTTTATCTCGTAGCAACTCACTGTAATGAAAGAGGGATTCTGGTTTAATATGTATGGATGATGGACGTATATATATATGAATATTCTATAGAATTTTAATATTTAGAGATACTGAAATCTGTTTATATATTTTTTACTGTTGGCCTAATGCATTTTTTATAGTGTTCTTAATTTTAAAACATTTTTGCTTGTTTGGTTCATCTTTGCACTGTATGTCCTTTTTTTTGGTAGCTGTGTTTGCTAGACCTTTTTAACTATTTCAGAAGGTCTAAGGAACTCCCAAAATAAAAAAGGAAAAAATCCACAAGTAGTTCCAAAAAGGGACAAGGAGGGAAGTTAAGATTTCAGGGATTTTTGTTTATTTTTTTTTTTTTTTTTTTTTTTTTTAAAATTGTTTTTTTGTTTTTTTTTTCCCCCCTTTTTAATTTTTGTTTTTTGTGTTTTTTTTGGGGCCCCCCTTTTCTTTTTTCTTTTTCTTTTGGNAAATAAGCAGTCCTATATAAAGCCAGGAGTTGGGCTTGATGATCCTTGAGCGTCCGTTCCCAAAACCAAGCATATTCTGTGATTCTATGATTCTGTGATTCTCCCCAGCTTAAGATACTATATGATTATATGATATTCACCTATCCCCAGCATCCTCAGTCAAAGACCCTTCTCTCTGCTGTTACCCACCATCTTCTGCATCTCTCAAAAGTATTCTTGTGCCTATACCATCCAGAATACAAGCTATTTTTCTGTATCTTCTATGTATTTTTCTGTACCTTCTTTTATACTTTGTGGCCCTGTAGGAATGTAAAACTAGAGCTGCATATGTGAAGATATGCCTCCTGAAAATTATTTACACAGGCTGGCAGTCAAGCAGTTAAACCAGGCATGAAAATAGTTTGCAATCTGTTCCAGCAGTTTCTCAAGTTTCCATTGTCAAAGTGAGATTATTTTTCAGCAGAACGGCTGCCCTCTAGTACCAGCCCCAGGAATCAATGTAATTAAAAACAACACAAAAAAATTGTATTGTTTTTAAATATATCTCTAAGCTATAGGGAAAAGTGAAAGAGAAATCTATGGTAAATTAGGGTATTTATCCTTACTATTCACATTTATCTGTCTGTACCCAGTCATAAGCTGAAGAAACCAGGTTTGATCTCTTGTACTTGAGACAGTCATTGCTGTTTCAAAAAAAAAAAAAAAAAAAGAAAATTCATGATGACAACAAAATGCTCCAAACTGCTGGGAACCATTTAGAAGAGCAGAAAGAGAATATCTTTCCTCAGTGGCTGGAGCAAACTAGGCTTGGTGCTGTTTGAACACAGATGTCAAAGCTTTCAGCATGTTTCCCATGACCTTCCTCAAGGACACTTCCATGTAGAGGCAGCACACTTGTTGTGTCTGGGGTGCCTCTTAATGGGATTTCATGTCAGATCTAAAAGTCTAAGGGAGGTTTAATGAGCATAAATGCTAACCTCCTCCCCATTTTACCCTGAAATCATTTTCTCAGGAGAAGGGCAAACTCCGTCAGTACTCTAGGTTAACTCAAACAGTCAGAGCTACCAGGATGATGCCTTTGTGACAGTTGAGACATGTCTGAAAAGGACTTTGATGCTCCCTAAGCAAGCAAATGACATTTAGTGAAGGCAGCAAAGAAAGAAAAAAATAATTTTAAACTACAGTCACTTTCAATCATATGAAAGCTTCTCCGTTGTACACATTTGACTATACATTTTGCCATCATTAATATCAGCCCTCAGGAAGCAGGATCAACTAACAACATGAAAAACCCACCAAGATCTACAAAAGGTCTCTGCTCAGATTTCATAAGATCTAAAAGTTGTTGAGAACTCAAAGGCTTTTATGGGAATATAGAGCATGATGTCTCTTTATATTCTTGTCTATTTGCATTTGCAACTGTTTAACCTCTGGGGCAGGGTGCTAAAAGATAGGATTGAATGGTCTCATGGATGGTGTTGCTTTTTTTATATTTTTTCTTCCAAGTGCCAATAGTTTCAGTGTGATGTTGTTACTGTTAGTCTGTGCACTAATGCATCTCCTTCCAAGGAAGATGCTTCAGAGCAGTCAATATTGCAGTGGCACAGCTTGGATAGGAACTGCAGAAAATTCTTATGCTGTTGCAGTAAGACTGGAAATCAGATACAGATAATGAAATCAAACATAGTAGATTTAATGAGGACATGGAGGCTACAGCATCTGATTCTTCTAAGAAGAGATCATCAGTACTGAGTCTGAAGGGCAATTTCTGGAGGGCAAAGTCTGAAGTCTTTTGATCTGGATTTCCCACCATCGGAAGTCATAGGGCAATATAAAAATATGGCTCCCAACTTGGTAAATGCATTTATCAATACTGCCTAATGCAACATATCCTCAGGCCCACGTGGGACTTGGTTCTAGAATGAAAAACAGAATGTGGAGAGGCGCCATGAATGTTGTCTTAATAAAACAGTTTGTCTCTACATAAAAGAGTTTGGCAGGGTAATTCACCTGGTAGAACTCAGAAATATCCTATAACAGAAACAGATTACTCAGAGAAGCTGTGGATGCCCAATCCCTAGAGATGTTCAAGACAGGCTGGATGAGGCCCTGGGCAACCTCATGTGTTTGGCAACAGTGCCCATGGCTCAGGGGTTGGAACTAGATGGTGTTTAAAGTCACTTACTACCCACGTCGTTCTGCGATTCTATGATTCTATCATTAAACTTACTTTAAAGAGTACTGTCAACACTTCATACCCATTTAGTCATGCATCCCTGACTGCCAAGCCAACCTCTGCAAGGGAGAGGGGAGGTAAGGCTCATAACCAGAGTCCTGCACAAGCAGATGCTTCCAGAATCCCATCTCTGCAGGGCTGAGGGCACTGTTCACATTAGACAATATTCAGCAGTAAATCAGTGTTGGGAACTCCTGTTTTCCTTCAGCCACAGTATAACTTCTTTCCCTTCATGAAACTGTGAAGTAAACTATATTAACTAAATTGCTAGTGATGAAAAACAAACAAAAAAAAACAACCAACACAATGTATCTAAAACTAATTTGTCTTTTGGTTTGTTTTTTTTTTAGATCCAACCTAATATATTGATCTGCCTTCCAGCTGCATCGACACAGATAAGGAATTAGTAAAATATAGTCCTGTACAGGAACAGCTGACCAGGACCTGGAAAGATGGGAAAAAACTTAAATTGTTTTTGCCATGGAGGACTTGCATGCAGAGAAAAACACTGATGAAATGTGAGAAGGAAGTCCATATATATATATTACATTCCATATTATAATATTGTACCAATGTAGTATTTCAGTTTCACTTATGACAAACAAAGTTTCCAGATATATGTTTTCTGTTAGCCCCTTTCCTTCAGTTTCTGTCAGTGTGTTCTGATTATGTTCATGGTCCTATTCCTATGCTATATAAAAAGGCATTAAATCATCTATCCTCAACCACCATGTCCACCCCCTGCTTTTAGCAGTTTTGAAGTAGAATACAAAAATTATGAAATATCCTGAGTTTGAGGTGCCTGTAAGAAGACCATCAAGTCTAACTCCTGGATCTACACAGAATCACCAGAGAATCATAATAAATAAAGTGGTTGATATTTCTTCTGGATTAATATCGGCCAGATTCTAATAAATAACCAGATTTTTTGGGAAAAAATACTTCCTCCACTCTCACCAGCACCTGTGGATCTGTTACCTTTAGTTCAAGAGCAGGAATGCTATTCCTGAATTAACTTGCTGGTTATAACCTGTGGAACTGGGCTCAGAAAATGAGGTGCTCCCATTCTTCTGAGATCAAGCAGCTCAAACAGTACATTTTGTATGCATATATATATATATACGTACATATATGCAACATGAAAGATGAACCACATTCTGGACAGACATCCACAGTTTTCATTCCATGAGATGAACAGTGTCTTAGTCATCTCCTCTGGGCAAACTGACAAATGGCAATGACTGTGTCGAAAAACAGTGTTCTGTATCTGAGAATTTACTCTATCAAACATCATTATTATACCCTTTGTAACTGTTGTAGTTTCCATGGAAATAAAATAGGGCATTACTTTCAGAGTGATCTACATATACATAATATTGCTTTTATGTAGTGTTTGTGTGTATATATATTTATATATACTTATTTAAACATATCACTCTAAATCGTGTTGTTTGAATACACTTCAAGGAAATAAAAAATTCTCTGGAAGATATGTTTTTCTTTTTTCTTTTTTTATTCATTCCAGTGTCTTTCAATCAATAGAATTTTATAGCTTTTGATCTGCTTTAATGTATCCTTCATGGGGAAAGAGAAGAGCACTCCTACTCTGAAAGATGAGCACTGCCTAGTGGCAGCCCACATATCAAGTTTTTACATATGCTTGCCTTAAGCTTTAATTCTATATAAACAGGAATCTTCAAGTATCACTTACAATTCTTACAGTATTAGTACTTCTCTCTTTCCACTAACTGATCAGTCTTCAGTTCAGTACAGAAAGCAGAAATCATATTGCAAGATTGTTTTATTCCAAAAGGCTGTAGCCCCAAGCTTCATAGTCTAAAAAGAGGTGTTATGCTGTGAAGAGATTTCTTTTAGCAGGGCAGTGCCCAAGGCCAGGCCAGCTTCCAGAAAACCAGGCATGCATCACCAGCTGGGAATTTAGCCCTGTGTGTGCGAATCATCACTTAACTCCTATATGTAAAAGAATTTCTCAGCTGCCTCTACTAATTGCTAAATGAAATGCAAGTGAAAAATTGGCAGCAAAAGGAAAAGCCACTATACAACATCATTATTTTTTTTTCCTGAGCTGCTGTGCAGGTGCTCTACTCTCCAGAGGAGAAAAATGTTTGACAGCAAAGGATATTTGTGTTGGCAGTATCACTTGATCCATGTTTCACTAGCCAAATTGAAAACATATTTTCACTAGTACAGCATAGATCATTAGAAGGAGCCAGCTTCTGTGGGCTGCGAAACTATGTCTGAGGGAGAACAGATGTGTAAATTAAAATATATCCCCCCAAACCAACATTTTTGGGGATGGGAAAATTCAGTAGGGGTGCAGCAGATTTTCTGCTGCCATTGCTTCAAATAGCCTGGAAATTGGGCTCTGTCTGCTACAGTACAGTGTTACCCAGGTGAGCTTTGCAGTTCCTTCTGCAATGGCAGCCTTACCTCACCATTTTTATCTCTCTTTTTAAAATCTCAATGGTAACAGTCACACGATTAAAAGTTTAATACCCCCACATCTTAGTGTGGGTGCACACAAACACCTTTTTTTCTTGGTGTTATCTCATCCTTCCACTGCTCCTCTGTATTTACAATTCATGTCTTTAGACTGCCAGCATGTGTTCATTCTTGCGGCACATCTGAAAGTCTTCTGTAGTCCTTCAGTGGGAGGAGTATGATATTGCTAATTTCTTCTCCCTCGTTCTGATTCATTTGGTGTTATTTTTATGCATTTGCCATTATCTTTCTTAGCTCCATGTTTCAGTTAAATGTGCTATAATTGCTGCCACTTTGAATATTAGATACTATTCTTTATTCTTGGCTTGCCCTAAACCCAGTTTCATATAGCTCCAGGTCTGTATTTCTTTAAGTGATCATTGAGGGATAGTTAACAGTGTTTGGAATCTTCAGTGTCACATTCATATTCCATATTTTATCATTCTGCATCTTTACTCCTCTGTGTCACAACCCATGTCCTCATTTCTCAAGGCCTCTACTGTAATAATAGGTCTCTATTTCTCTATTTTGCTGTGTCAGAGTCTAAAATGCCTACTTTGAACATTTCCTTGTTACCATTGTCTCTACAAAATTGGTTGCATCATACAAAAAACATAAGATAGCCACAGGCATAGGTATTTTAGCTAAACTATGCAAAACTAAGTTGCAGCAGTTTAAGAAAAGTTCAAAGAGCAAACCTGAAACAGCCATGCTGTGTCAGTTCAAATCTCATGTCCCCCGGCTAGCAATGTCATGTACCATGTTGCAGGACTACACTACTACCCTCAGGAGGATGAGGGGAGACTTTATTGCTCTCTTCCACTATCTGAAAGGTGCATACAGTGAGAGCAGGGCTGGTCTCTTCTCACTGGTGACAAGTGACAGGATGAGGGGAAATGGCCTAACATTGCACGAGGGTAAGTTTAGGTTGGATATCAGGAAACACTTATTTACAGAAAGGGCTGTTATGCACTCGAATAGGCTCCCCAGGGAGGTGGTTGAGTCCCCATCCCTGGATGTGTTTAAAAATGTTTTGAATGTGGTGCCCAGAAACATGATTTAGCAGAGAGTTGTTAATTAGGGTAGTATGGTTAGGTCATGGTTGGACTCAGTGATCTTTCTTAAGGTCTTTTCTAACCTGAGGAATTCTATGATTCAGTGAATTTATGACATGAAATCACAAATCTCAGTGGAATTATTTGCATTTGATTTGGAGAGTGGAGCTTTAATTCCTCCTTCAAAATAACATTTCTGAGTTGGATGTTTGATTCTTTCTTTTGCAGAGAAATCAGATGTAGTCTGTGGTTCTTTAATAACTTTTTCTGCATGTCATTCTTTTTCTTGCAGTGAACTTTTCTTGATTGTATTCCTTAATTTATTTACTGAATTATCACATACCAAATCGCTGAATCATAGAATGGCTTGAGTTTAAAATATGATATTCATAATACAGTTTCTGCTGTCACAACTTCTAATGTACTTACCACAAACCTTTTGCACTATCAAGTTTTCTAAATATTCTGATAAGAGAAAAATCCAGACTACTCTGGCTAAATAAATGCCAGTAAGTGTTATGAATTCTGGGCATGTCTCTCTTTTTTTTTTTTTTTTTTGGTGAAGATTTAGATTACAGTATACCCAAATGAAGCCAAAGTCTGTTAATAGAAATACGTGAAATTGGCTCATTAATTAACATCAGTAGTGTTAATGGCTCTGTAGAGTCAATAGATGCTGGAAACAGCTGTAAAAAAATGTCAGTCCATTCCATTCGCAAGTTCTGAATGAGGAGTGCTCTTTATTTTTAATGTTCTTACAATATTTCACTGTATATTAATAAATCTGAATTCTGAGTGAATTTTAGCATTGCTTTTCCAAAAGAGTTTTTTCTTCATCCTCATTTACTTCTCTGGAACTTCCCACATTTCTTCGTTGCTTTGTATGTCTCTTCCTACCAGCGGTCCCAGAAGTCTTGAAGTGCTGGAAGGATTCCCTCCTCAGCAAATTAATTAGGCTTAGATTTAAGAAAACTTGGACATCAAAATTTTACAGCTAAAGTAATCCTAGCTGTACCCATCCAGAAACTGCAATGAATATGTATTAACATAATAATATAATATATATAAGCTGTATTTATACGTTTCTACATAAGTATTTACTGTTGGATATCACTAGAAAACAAATAGGGGACTCCACAGTGTTTCAGTCTGACCCAGAAAGAGGTTTTAAACAGGCTACTTTCTCTATCTATCTCAGTTACTTTACTGAGCCTTTTTTGTCTTTATTGTAGAGGGTTTTTCAATCTTCTTTGGGAAAGTGTCTGTTTCTATGCAATCATGACCATAGTTTGGTGTACATACTCAAATTTTAGGCATCCAATGAAATAAGCCACAGTGAAATTTAGCACAGGGAACCACCATGAGGGAGGAGCTCAAGGGTAGTAGGACCACTGGCAAAGAAAACGGTGAGGAGCAACAATCCTATCATAAACATCTATGGTTTCCAACCATGCCTACAAGCCACACTGCTAGTTGTACCAGGCATCTGGTTTTCTTTCTATGAACAAATGTAATACTGTTAATTAGTACTGTAATAATGCGTGCAAGGTTTGCAAGTTTACTACTCAGAAAGACATTCTGGCTCAGGAACTCACCTCTTCCAACACTGAGATACACTGAGATAAAATGGCATCAAAAAAAGATTTACTGAGCATTGGCTTGGAGTCTTATACTACTGCTGTAATTTAAAGACTAATTATTTTAAACTAATGCTCTTCCGTTTTTGTTTTAGAAAACATCTAAGTCCAAAACAGCTTGAAGTAAAATCTGTCATTTTGCAATATTCTGTTTTCAGTTGCTATATAGCAGCAAAGCAGCATATTTCAAACCTCTGTTCTCCAGCTTGTTTGCTTTCCCTGCTGGAACTCCAGTGTGAACATTGCATTTGTTCATTTTTGGAACCTAATCTCCTGCCTGATTGTGATTTATCCGTAACAGCTCGTCCAACAATAGTTGTTCCATTTCTTTTAAACATACTTTTATCTCCAGTAGCACTCATTAATGAAAGCAGAGACTCTGGTTTTAAATATGTATGGATATGGATATATAATGAATATTATAGAATTTTAAATTTAGAATATACAGAAATATGTTTATATTTTTTACTGTGAGCTAATGCATTTTATATGTTTCTCAATATTAAAACATTTTTGCTCTGTTTGGATATCATCTTGCACTGTGTCCTTTTTCTTGTAGCTGTTTGACTAGACCTTTTAATATTTCAGTCTAGACTCCCAACATAAAGAAATCACAAGAGTATTCAAAAGGACAAAGGAGAGTAAGATCAGATTTATTATTTTTTTTTATTTTCCTTATTTGTCTCTTACATAAATATTTATTTATTGCTAAATCTCCGCACTTTTCCATTCATGCCAATTGAAACATGTAGTTCCATAAACTGCAGAAGGTACGTAGCAAACATAGGCTAAGGTATGGGAAAACTGAACTCTATATGAATTAAAAACTGATTTACTAAGGGGCACTGTAAATAAAATGTTTCCTTAAGTGAAAAAGTCAGTATAAAATATATATGTTTTGTTTTGTTTTGTTTTGTTTTTTAACTGATTACTGAGCAGCATGTTCCAAAGTTCCAATTCAAGTTAAATTAAGTTCTCTGAAAGTGAGATTTCCCATTTAGTATAGCCTTGCAAACCCAAGGCTGCTTCGACGTAATGCTCCCATTTAGTTTGCCACGGTGTCAGAAGCACTACAGTGTTGTGGTATGGCAGCAGAGGTGAAATCTTCTCATCAATATTCTGTTACATTTTCTTACAACAGGTAACAACAGAAAAAAAACAGTCTGACAAAATGACATCTCTCATGGAAGTGCATTTGTAACATCATGCACAAAACATGGCATCCATTAGTACCCATCAATGATTGCTGGGTGTTTATGGAGACCAAACAGCGGATGTGAGCACTGGCAGCCATGGTGGGTGTGTTTCAGCAGTGGTGACAGTGGGTCACCTCCATTGGTGCAGACTTTATGAGCATAATGTGCAGACTCTTGTTCATTGTTGGAGAAAATGCATGGCTAATTGTGGTGACTATGCTGAAAAATAGTCTTCTGTAGCTGAGAATTTACTCTATCAAATAGTGATATTGTGCTCTTTCTGTCTGTTCTAGTTTCCATGGAAATAAATAGGAGCAACCTACATTAGTAACTTCTACATTTCCATCACACACACACAAAAAAAAAAGATGTAGTAGAATGTATTCTGGAAACCTCTGTATCTCTGTATAGACATTTTGCCAAGCAATAACAGCAAGAAGGCAATTGATGTTTTAATAGGAAGGTAACACTATCCCTGACCTGGGATGCACATGCTCAAGGTTTTAAAATAATTCTACTGATTTTCAGTGATTATTCTTATCTCTACATGTTATCCTGAATTGGTTTTAACTAACTACGTGGGTTTTTTGGTTTTTTTTTGTGAGACATAGTACCATAAATGTAATAAACATTATGTTATAGCAACAATAACTATTTTATGACATATAGTTCCTGATTCAATACTAGTAGAATTGATTTTTAGACTGAAAAATGTACTATTGTTAAATTTAACATAAGTGAAATGTATTGAGGGTACAACACCTTAAGAAAAATCTTTATATTCTCGTATATATATTATTATTAATTTTGACAACTGAATTATGTATAAATAACTTATACTCTCTGCATTACATTGTATATTACACAGATATAATATTTATAACTATTTATTTAATTCAGTTATGGATATAAATATTGACATGAATATATCTGA
The DNA here is from genome assembly GCF_001577835.2 of Coturnix japonica. Classification (NCBI taxonomy): domain Eukaryota; kingdom Metazoa; phylum Chordata; class Aves; order Galliformes; family Phasianidae; genus Coturnix; species Coturnix japonica. The sequence goes on along the minus strand of NW_015439224.1, from coordinate 9,844 downwards.
TGCAAGCAGATATAAGTTAGTGGTTAGCATACATTTTGGTACAGAGATATTACTTCAGTGGCTGTCTATGGCCCTTGGTCCTGGAAAGGACCAGTGTATTATGTTGCTCTTTTCATCATCTTAAAATTTAACAGCCCCATATTTGAAAAATGTGACCCTGACAGTCTGAAAATCCATTTTTAATCGTTTCACTGTCCTATAGCTGTATTGCACTGGTGACTTTTAAGGTTTTTGTCTTCTTGGCTTCTAGGCATCTTCATGGAGGTCAAGGTGTACCAGAGAGCAGAGTTCAGCGCTGCTCCTCTGCTCCCTGTGGGGAGCTGTGGGCCTTCATGAGGCCTCCCCTTAGCCTCATCTGCTCTGGGTTAAACAAACCAAGGGACCTCAATCATTCCTCCTGTATCTTGCCCTCCAAACCCACGTATAGATCATGTCTATACATCCTCATAAAGAAAAAAGCCAAAACATGAGAGAAGTAGAATGAGTTCTGGACCAGAGAAATGTTGGAAGCTCCTGTGTGATCTTCCTTATCATTACCTTCACTTCCCTCCCTCTACCACTGTTTCAAACAAAGTGCTAGGGGAAATATAGACCATCCACCCAAGCTGCTTCCAGAGAATGCTGCTCTCTCATCTGTGCCCACAAATGATCATCACTTCAGCTGAGGAAGTAGGCAGATAGCCACAAGGCAGAAGTGACAGCTCTGTGCCATGCGGCACAGGAACAGTGAAATGCACAGAGCTGAGGATTTAGCCTGTAAGCTGTTTGTCTCTGTTGTCAATGCCATTAATCAATCCATGCTTTCAATTCACTAACTCCCTGCTGCCAAGTCAGTATTACGCTGTCTTCTTTCCCTTCGACTGATCTGCCCTGTTTCTGACGTTCACCAACTCCTTCACTCTTTCCTACCACTGTCACTGCCCTGAAAGGACGTTCATGAATTAACAGAAATACCAAGTATTTTATATAAAAATTGAGGCGTTCCTTAAGACTTCCACACTGGAGGGTCCCCTCCGACTGGAGTACATCTTTGTTATCACCATGCACAAAGTCATGCATTGCCCAAGCATTTCTTTAATCTTTGGAGGCCTCGGATGCGGTTGGCAGTCATACAACCTAAATGGAAATTTGATTTTGGAAATGACAGAAACTGTTTAGAGTAAGAGTGATTTCTTGACCAAAGTCTTTCCATTGGGAATGTTGTGTCTTTCAAATGTACCACAAATCTTTAGGGAGAATTCATTTGAAGAGGAGTGATTCATTAGAGCAGCAGTAATGGACAAGTAATGTCTTGAATGGAGAATGATTGAGCAGCGACTACAGCTCATATGAAAGCTGCATAGATGAGCAACAAAGAATGCTGTGGATATGATGTAAAATATGTCAACTTAATGTTACCTTTCTGTTTCCACTTAAACTTCGAACAACAGTGAATTTTTTTTTTCAGCTTGTGGCAACCAAACCGCATGTTAATACAGCAGCCTTTTCTAAAGAGCACTATTGTATTTTTAAAATCATTAATAATCAGAAAACCTAAAAATTACATCCTTCCCCTTTTCCACGCTGGCATTTTATGCAGGATCGTTAAGCTATGGAGCATGAACTTCACCATCCAGTGGGTTACTCATTAATATTTACTTAATGCTGTTATGTTTCATTACTCAAACTGCTGAAGCTGTAATGGATAATCTGGGGGATTGTAGCAAGGATGAGATATCTCTGTTTCACCGCAACTTTCACTAAACTGCTTTTTATGTTTAATCAAGAAATCACAGAACTGGTGATATGAACTGTTAAGGCAGGTAGAGCAGAAGGAATATTTATTTACAGAAAGAATAAGAATGACTGCTTGATGACAGACCAGCCAGATAATAAGTGAAGTCCTTGGAAATGTTCTTTTGCTCGTGGTAAAGACAGCTAGAAAACGCACTACACCTCACTGAAGACCAAAACAGTCCTGAGGGAGTAAATCGATAAAGAAAAAGGGTTGTTATACAGGAAAAAAAAAAAACAAGTATATCTGATGATAAGGCCATTTCTTGTTATAACTGCTTATCATACAGATATTTTTCTTATCGTTCCAGCAACTTGTCCAGATATTGAGGTTTGGTTTACTTTTAGGTTTTTGCTTTTAACAAAAAATTCAAAAGAGAAGTTTTGAGTCCATTCTTTCCGTTCAAAAGGATTCAAAAGTCCAACATACTGCAGTTAAATGTAAAAGATAATTTTGGGAGTTGTAACATGGGCTTAGAAAATTATAGAAAGGTTCTAGTTTTCCCAGCTAGTGAATGGGCGCCGTTTAAATATGGATATCTTCGCTATAAAAAAATAACTGAAAACTTTACCTGGGATTGTTACAGGATGACATAAATGACTACAAACAATAACAAATGCCAAAGTAATTAAAAAAAAACCATGAAATGAAGGACAAAGCCAAAGCAGTGCCTAAGTCTATTTATTTACTAAAATAAATGAGTAATGAATAAATGAACATAACTAAATAGAAATGATAGTAACAGTTATAATACATGAATATGAATCAATATTTCAGGTTAAATCATTTCATTTCTTATTCAACTTTCCCAAAGGCATCTTGACAAAGAACGGAAGAACTTAGAAGTGCAATACAGAAATAGTGTTTAAGTAGCTGTATAAAAGAACGCGAGTAGCTCAAAAATGGGAAGTGCCGCGTGGTTGAAACATGAGGACATCCTGAGGAGGAATAGCGAGCTGGCGAGTCAGTTGACGCAAGCGATGAGCGAGATGCGGTGGGAAGGCTGGAGCGCCCCGATATGTAGTGAATTAATCTATCCTGTGTAAAGTATGAAATAGGGGAAGATAAAGCACAAGTTGACTCTAGAGATTGTCCTAAAAAAGGAGAAAAGGAATGTTACAAAGTAAATTAGATGCATGCTAGGTATCGACATGGAGAGAAAAGACCTGCAGATTCGTAGCGAGGGATGTTATTAGATGAGAGGGTGATCGAGGACAGGTGGACCTGAGGAACTCAAAGACTCGTGGGCCGCCGCAAGGTTGGGGAGGGCGAGAACAAGAGCGACGGCTCTGTGGACATGAATAGACTTATAGCAATCTGAGATATGGAGGGTCGCCTGAGCTGGGGGTAGGACTGCGCGCTCGGAGCTGGAAAGTCATAGTTTCGGAGAGGATGGTTTGAGACTGGCAGCTTTGCTCGTCGTAAGAGGGATGGTCACGAGAGATGACGTCTGCAGGCGATGGCGATCGAAGCGCTCAACACAGTATGAGAATATTTCTGAAACATATATACAAGATTTCAGATAGATGTGAAATTGAGAGCAGAGCGAGCGAGGCCGACTAGCGGATATGGATCTTATGCGCAAAGTGGTTTTATGATTTGTGGCGAACGCGTTCGTAATGGAGTTTACGTGAGCGTCGGATACTAAGTCGCGCTACAACTTCGACGATTGAGAAGGCTGACTATCTACTTAATGTCGATCCATGTACTCTCTTAAGGGTTGCCGGAAATGTGCAGGACATTGAAGCGAAAATTCTTTGACTTGGGAGTGGGCCAACTGGCTGTCATTTGCGTTCATAGCTCATGTATGTTCTGCAGTGCCGCTGGCATGGTAAATCGAGCAATTGTGATCTGTAGTCACTCACTCTGCTCAGGCGAAAGAAGAAGATAATCATTTCTCAGAGCAAAGGAAGTCCTGGCCCGTGGGATGGGGATGAAAAAACCACAGCAGGATGAAGGAGAGGTATAAAGTCCCTACAGTTCCGTCTTGTCTCTCCTCGTTTTTCGCATTAACCTTTGAGCCATGCGGATAATCAACTAATTTACCGCCTCGATAAACATCCTGGGGCGCAAGTCTGGAGAGGGTTGTGAGAAGCCTGGCTTCGTGCAATGATAAAAGTCCCAGAAGCATAACTTCCGCAGGAAGAAGAGGAGATGAGGATAAAAAGCGAACACTCATTTAGTCCTGTCAGTGGAGGCTCTCAGGAGAGAGCGAAGATGCTCTCGAGTCTCAGTGTGCTAAGCGCTGTAAACACGTTGGAATGAACTGTGTGGCTGAAATAATATCAATTTAATTAATCATCACTGAATTCCGTGTTATAATGAGTGAATGATACAAAATAGTGTGATGTCTAATTTTCTGCCCTAACTTTGCTCCTGTTTTGCATTGAAAGTAGGTTGATAATTAGTACTGTGATAAACTAGTCCAAGTTGGTATCGCTTTCAGGGAACGTGTACTTCTTTAAGTCAGTCATCTGTTCAAGCTATTTCGTTTGTTTATCTGGTACTTCATTCTCTCAAGAGTATAAACAAGGTAGCCCTCCAATACGTGAGTCTATGTGTGTGAAAAAAAAATGTGCCTGGGCATCCTTAAATGAACAAAATATTGCTTTCTTCCTCCTTAAAAGCACCTGTGTGTAACGAAGAACCCTGCAGATCTCGAGCCCTGAAGATGCTTGTTATGATATCGTTCCTTATCTCAAACCTGAATAGAGCTATGATCGCACACAATGCAGAATGTAGCAATATGTCAGGAGAACATCCTGAGCTAGAAGAGAGCCCACAACTGGGGTCATAACCACCAAGAAGTACCAAGCTCCTATCTTGACGTGGATTATATATGCTATATAATCGAGATTCCTCGAAAGACTAAATCCCTCTCAAGATGTTCAAATATGATCGGCTGCCTAAATATACCAGGACTTGATGAATAACATGAGTTAGGTTTGACGAAGCAGCAATAGCAGCTAGACAGCTGGAAGATAGACTGTTCGATGATCTCCTCAGAGTTCCCACGTCGCATTGGAGAAGCTTTCTCATGCTGAAACCTCAAGACAACCACAAGCGTTGGTATGCAAGATGGTTGCTTAAAAAGAAGAAGACAATGTTAAATAAGTAGTTTTTTAAACAGTAAATAAAAGTTGAGAACAGAGAGAGAAGAGGAAGGACAGGAAAAACCTGATGAAAGAGGAAAGAGTCTTACTAGCAATATTGTAATCTCTGTGCTTCAGTGAGGATGGAAGCTGCAAGAGATTTTTTTTGGCCGGGTAAATTTTCAGGTTTGAGAGACAGTGTCTAAGCTAAACAGATTTAGAAGAAGATTATAGAGATCCCAGTTCAAAATGCATGGATTTGTTCTCCCACTCTCAGATAAATACACTGGTCAAAGTCTGGCAACTATAGGTCATACGAATGCACTTGCAAAAATGAACCGCTATATCACGAAATAGGAATGAATACAAACACGGGAGAACAAACAATGCTAAAATCATGAAAGAACTGAAGGGACAAATGAGGCAGCATTGCTTTCACAGTTGGTGCGAGTCCTAATATTTATAATGTCAGCCGAGTTGAATGATAGCAAACGTGGCTGCGTTGCATGTCTTTTGCAAAAGGTATGGCACAAAGTCCTTCAATTTCTTATATAAAGAACTTGGTACTTCCAAATAAAAGCAAAGCTTTAACTACTGTCTGCCATGTCAACAAGAAAAAGTCCCACAACATCCACACCCGGTGGCTCGAGAAATGCTAGTCCATAGCAGCGCTAGTCTGTCCCAGTGTCCACAAGTAGCACAAGACTGAACAGTCTTCAATCCTGAGAGACAGCAGGACCAGCCAGTGTAATGTAATTCATCGGCTCACGTATCATGGCCAGCTATTTGCATTCTCACACACTTGACGCCTTCAAAGTCACGGGTGGACCATAGAAAAAATGGAATAAAAAACAGACCTGCGTTGTAGAGCTTTAAAGAATCAGGCACGAGATGGTAGTACCTTGGGAAGAAGCAAGAAATGTTGAGAAAGATTTCATTCAAGCCAATTGGTAAAGGAAAAAATGTAGGAAGAACCTTGGAAAACCCTTACAGATTTGGAGGTTGTAAAGTACTAAAGATGCTAACTCATGACTATGAAGCCTGTGCTATAGACAAGAGACTAAACCTCCAGAGATAAGGAGAGAAATAAGGATGTGAGAGATATACTGTAGACTCAGGAGGCTCTGCAGTTTCAGGTAACAACAGAATTCAGAAGGAACAAATCACTCAGGCTCTTTCAGCGCATAACTGTAAGGAAAAAACACGGCTGAGAAAAGAAGATCTACTTGTTCGGGTAAGAACTTGAATCTGGGACCAAGTCCCCTTAAGATATATAAGTGCTATCTATATAGCAAAGGGATAATAAAACACCCTTCTATTTTATCTCGGTCACTGAAATGTGTGACAAGGGAACTGAAAAACTGTTTCTACGCAGTAGGAGCTCAAGAAAAAAATAGGAAGTAGTACGTTTTCTACTCTCCCACCCTTAATTATCGGATACCGAGAACATCTTAATAGGCAGCCCACTGAAAATAGAATTTCAATCAGCTCGACATATACATTGAGCTCATTCTACTCCTCTCTCCTCTAAGAGGCTGGCTGAGGAAACAATGCTCAGATGAGAAAATTTCTACTTCTAGAAAGACATTCAAGACTCCCATAACAATTGCTGGTGACACCTGTAGACCGTCTAACTCATGTGCATCACATCTTCCGCTCGTCTTATACCAGTCCACTAGTAGATCCAATGATCGCTTGCCACACTAAACGTTACCACTATAACTACCAAGTGACTTTTTACCAGCAATACAAACTTTATGGTCGGAGCAAAGCTAGAAGAATAGATATAAGAATCATGAATTGCAATAGAGATAAATCAAGAACATACGGTAGATTTTAGCCATAGAAGAAAAATTGTAAAGCAAATATTACTGCCCACAAATAGATATTAATGCATATTAAAGAGTGTGCAAACACGAAGCAAATGGTGTTACAGTTCATACCACGAAGATTAATATCAAACTTAAAGTTACAAATCTGCTTTTTGTTCCCTGGACTGTCTACTGTCCAATCAGCGCGGAGGGTAGATATTACAGCTGACGTTCTCCTTGGGGATAGACTATCTAAAGAACAAATAGAACACTTGCACAATTTTAGTCACTTCTCTCATCATCAATAAAACGAACGTTGACAACCATTTTCGTGCTTAATTGTCTTTAGATTGCTCCTTCTATATGTAGAATTGTATTTAATCCAGCTGAACATAACAATACGACTGTAAAAGCAAAAAATTACTGTATCCTATCTTAAAAATTATCTCATCACCGTTGTTGTACCTCACTAATCCTGCTGTGATTAACTTACAAAAAAATATACCGAAGAAGTAGGTGAAAAAACGCGATCTCCACGATATAAAGATGGCATCATCAGGAGCCTAGATTGTATACTTATAAAGGCTAGATGCTGAAGTATTGCTTCATGGTGCTAATAATATGCCTGACCAATTTCTGTCAATACAGAGACAAAATAAGGTACGATGGATAGCATTGCATGCTGGAACCAAATATCAACTGGCATTTCCAAGAGTCGATGATTTCAAGCATATTTTTTATTCACTAAGCACTTAATAAAAAAGCAGATCTTTACTATTTATGTCTTCAGTGATTAATCGTTTTGGGTTTTTCAATTAGGGAGATATTGTCCCTTATTAGTTCCTAGGCAAAACATAAAGGACCATTATGAAATGACCTTTGAACCGAAGTTTAAGGCAATTCAATTTCTTATACTGATCAGTCTAATAACATACTTTTCTCCTACCCTTAGTTTTCTCCTAATACTGAATCTTCCGAACTCTGAAACTACTGCACTTTACTTACATTTTCTGAATGAAGAGTTCTGTACGTGTGAGGCAAACTAGATTAAACAGGACATAGAACTAAGAAACATAGATAAGTGTTGTGAAATAAATCTTCCTATATGTAGACAGAGCACAAAACATATGAAAACTAGAACTTGCACAACCAGAAAATATTGACACTGGACCCTATAGCCTCACTCAGTTACGCTATCACACAAAAACATGTAGAGCGAACAAAACTAACCTGATTGGAAAAAAGAATTCACTTTACAAATCATTAAGCCCCAACATGAAGCCCATCTCGAGTTTACCACCAACTACACCATAGCTCTTAGCTGCGTGTCCCAACCACTTCATCTTAGACACCTCACAAGGAGACCGGCGAGACTTCACACAAATTAATCCCGTGGGCAACCACAACTGGATAGTAACCAAGATTTATCGACTCTCCTACATCAGATCTAAACTTCACTGGGGAGTATCTTGGGAATGATTCTTCCTCACCACACAATGAAACGCCACTGCCCAGACAAGACAGAGAACTCTCCTTGCAACCTCCTTTCTGTACTTCACAGGAGAAAAAAGAATGTTATCACCTCACCAGACAAAACAAAACATTAGTGTCTCCACTAGCCTTGTACGCTCATAGTCCTCTCTAGTCCCTCTACACACCAGCCCATGACTATTTACGCGAACATGGCTGCCGCAACGACAACCATAGCAGCGAAAACATTCAAAATCGGCTATTTATAAAACTCCCTATGAAGAGATATGAATCTACTAAAGAGCAATATATAAACAGATTAAACCTTTCACAATTCACTAAAGAAAAAGTAATAAAAGAGAATCAAGGTCATACTACTTCACAAAGAGACATAAACCACTGCATAGAGTATCCGACAAGAGTGACATCCTGGACAAAAGTTCCACTGCGTGAATCTCTAAAATAACACTCAATCTAGAAAGACCCACTGTAATCTCCTGCACACCCATCACGCCAATCATTCACATTCAGCCTTATCCATTTTGGGTGGAATAAAGAAAGATATAGTGAGAACAGTAGTATAAATTTCAAACCAGAAGTAATTAAAAACATTACTATCCCTAAAATTTCAGTTCTCATTGAAGAGATAGGAACCCGGTTCACGCTTGCTCTCCATTATGTAGAGACATTAGGGCAACAATGACACAAAGAGCTCATGACTTACATGGAAGCAAATGTCTTAGAAGTCAACAAACCCATTCCCAAGGATGAATTTACTGCTATAAATATGATCACTGGAATCAAAAAATAATGTGGTTTTCTACTACATATACACTGTTTAACTTATCCACTTCAAGTCAAAGAACTTCTTTCCTCAGATGGATGCCACTTTTTCGCAATTGTTTTAACTGTGCGTTTACAAACAATTACAATCGCAATTAGCATGCAATGAACTTTTAGAAATTCCATATTTCTGAATTCAAAAGAAAAGCTACTGTCTTCTCAAGGCCAACAGGGAAAACCAGGATATAACATACAAGAGAACAGGGTTTGTTTTTAATTAAAATTCACTTTACTAGACAGAAAATGAGAAAAAAAAATACCCTTGTGCCCCAGATTAGTCTAACATAACTCAAATAGTCTCACAGAGAGCATTTCCCCCTCTACAACAAGGACAAACCCCAAAAAAGCTATGTGTATACGTGATATCATTCACGAGTTTGGGCTTATGGATATGAGAACTCTCGTAACAGAATCACAAGCGGGATCCATTAAGCATGTTTGAACATAACACTTCTGCAGCTTCCTGTGTTCTTAAGTACACTGAATTCCACAGACCACATTACACAGCCGTCCAAATAAATTCCATTTGCAGCTATATCAGAAGTGATTAAGTTCATTGGAACCTGGAGCACGAGCGCTATAAACTTCATCCAAATGCTGTATGAGATCTTATCTTAGGATGATGTCCACGCTTGAGCGGGATATCTATCCAAGAGCTGATGAGATATGTATCTTGTACCAACTTCCTTCAAGACAACAAATTGTTCTCGCAATTCTTCAGGTATTATTAATCGACTTTTTTGTGTTTACGGAGATTCTGAAAGAGGCGAAAGGCCTGGTCTTCAAGATAGATAGATATCAAGTACAGTCAAAGAATGACACACTTAAATCCACAAGGGCTTCTCACCTAATAT
>NW_015439223.1:15347-25540 GCF_001577835.2 Coturnix japonica | reverse complement strand
CCTTGGTGTTTCTGTGATTCTCTATGGGGCTCTATGGGGTTTCAATTCATAGTGGATGTTGTGTTGAAGGACATGGTTTAGTGGGAGCTACTGGTAATAGGTGAACGGTTGGACTGGATGATCTTGTCGGTCTTTTCCAACTTTGGTGATTCTATGATTCTCTGATTCTATATGGGACTCTGTGGGTCTCTATGGGGTTTCTATTATTATGGGATGTTGTGTTGAAAGAACCAAGAAAGAAAGCCTTGGCGGCAGCAGCAACCTTGGAGGACTTGCAGGCAGCAGCTGCAGAGCTCGGCTTCCATCCCAGGCGGGCTGAGCCGTGCAGGAGGTGATGAGGAAGAGGTTGGTCCTTGGTTGCCATGGCAGCTGGGCAGAAGGAGAAAAGCCTTGTTGAAAAGGTGAGATGGATGGGCTGCTTGGTGGGATCTGCCTTCCATTTGGGATCCTCAGAGAGGAATCACAGAATCACAGAATTATCAAGGTTGGAAAAGACCTAGAAGATCATCTAGTCCAACCAGGAAGGGAAAAGACAACACAACGTGTAGGAATAATGACTAATGGGAAATGCAGTAACAATTCAAGGGGGAAAAAAAACAGGAAGGGGATGATAAATGATACAGGCAACGGGAAATGGAGCAAAGGAAAAGCAAAGCAAGAAGCAGAGTGCATCCATCTAACAGTTCTTTTCTTAGAGCAGGGTTGTGCTCAGATAATGTGAGATATTTGGATAGAATAGGAACAATCCAGGTCTGAATGAGAGGACTTCAGTAGCTCAGTGACCCCACGGGGATGGAAGCCATGGGAATCCATGGGGAATCTCTGGGCGGTGGGCTGGTTACAGGGCAGAGCTGGGAGCATCTGGACCCAGAGGAACACAGCCAGGCATGGGAGGAGGATTTAAAGCCAGGTGAGGGAGAAAAAATGGATGGTCAGCAATCCAGAACTGAAGGCAAGGAAATGCTGAGCAGGACTCACCAGGCACCCATCGGCCCCAAAGAACAACTTCCATTTAAACCTGAAGCGAGCGGCCAACTGTCCCATCTGTGTGCTGGGCTGGCTCCAGAGCCACAGCCCAGCTGTGAAAGCCTTCCTCCTCCTCCTTCCTCCTCATCTTTCCTCCTCATCCTTCCTCCTCATCCTTCCTCCTCCTACATCTTTCTCCCATCCTTACCTACCTCCTACCCTTACCTCCTCCTCCTTAACCTACCACGCATCCCTTCCTCCTCATCCTTCCTCCTCATCTTTCCTCCTCATCCTTCCTCCTCCTCCTTCCTCCTCCTCCTTCCTCCTCATCCTTCCTCCTCTTCCTTCCTCCTCATTCCCATGAAAGACAAATCTAAACCCCAAAACCTTTTGCAAGATCTCTGATTTTCCTCCATATCATCCCAGTTGTTCAGTGTGACACCAGACCCGGACTCAGATGTGAACGATGCAAACCATTTATTTAAGATCTTCCTATTCCTTACATACATTCACAAGTCCTTTTTTTTAACCTTCCCACCCACCCTCACAACTTTCCCCCCCTCCTTCATTCCACAAGCAGTCCCTAAGCATGCAGGCATGCAGGAGCTCATCCAGCCGGAGCCAGGAGCCGTTCCTTTTGCTCTCCTCCTCTTCTAGAGATGCCCTTGGTTCTCAGCCTTGCTTCCACCTGCTGTTCATCTCGCTCCAATAGCCTTCCATGCACCCCCACGCTCACAAGGCCGATTGTTTTCTGTAACAGGAGAAGAACTCTTCAAAAACAGGGCGGGTTTGGAGAGCTCTTTGCCCACTAACAGACCCCGTCGGAGACTTCAGCTCAGGATGCTGAGGGCAGGGCAGCCATTTCACTCCCTCTCTCTCCCTCCCCCCTCGGTGTCCAGCTGAATTACTTTGCTCCTGAGCGACCCCCCCACCCCCAAAACCCTTTTCTTCCCATCAGGGAACTGGAGGAGCTACGAGCTGGAAAGCAGTGGGTTCCTCTCCAACCCTGAGCAGACTCACACTTAGCTGGGCCTTCCACATGCTGCAGAATCAGCCTTGGTGTGCTGGGTGTGCCAACAGAGCACAGCGTGGCATTGGAGGAGGAGGAACTCTCTAGTGTCGCAGCAGCCCAAGGCTGGAGGGAATTCAGCCATCCCATCCCTCAGAGCCAAGGGGTCTCAGGAGAGTCCCCCCACCCTGTTCCTCCACCCCTGCTTTCCTACAGGGATATGGCAACCTACAGCGATACGGGTAGGAATCACACACCTCTTTTGTGCCCTGTCTCGGGACCGTTGTTGGCGCTTGAAGCTGAGTGGTGGTGGCATCAAAAGGGATCTGTCGTAGACGGGCTTCCCAGGCAGGCTGCCCTCAGAGCTCGATGGCGATTCAATCACTATCTTGGGTATTATCCATGGAGGCCGGGCTGCATGAGGGCCACTCAGCTCCGCCTTGTTTGCCTCCGGCACTCTGCCATCACTGAGGGTTTTCTCTGCTCCTCGTCCTTCTCTGATGCTCTGAGACTGCACTGCCTGGGCTCCACCTGCCTTTGGTACTGGAGCTTTGGCTATGGATTTGCCCACAAACTGACTCATTGGTGCCGGTCTCACCACCCCTCTTTCTTCTTTCAAACTCTGAGGCTGTGCTGGACGTATTTCTGGAGCCTTCCCTTTGGTGATGACTTTGCCCTGAAGCTGGCTGCTCAGTGCTGGCTTCACTGCTTGTTTTCTGACCCACTGAGCTCCAGCAGCCTGAGCCCGACCCAAGCCTTGTGCTGGAGCTCTGGCTGTGTGTTTCCCATCACTTTTGCTGCTCAGCACCGGCTTTGCTGCTCCTCTTCCTTCCTGGCAGCTCTGAGGTTCCACTCCACGAGTGCGGCCTGGCTCTGCTGCTTTACTTTGTGCTGTCAGCTTGTGCTGACCTTGGCTGCTCAGTGCCGGCCTCACCGCACCTTGTTCCTCTGTGCACCTGTGGGGTTTTATTGCCCGTGCTGGACCCGTGGGTGGTGCAGTGCTTTTGGTCGTGCCTTCACTCTGGGTTTTGCTGGGCACAGCCATCTTTTTGGGTGAAGACACCGCCGGGAGCGCTGGAACTTGACTGAAAGAGAAGAGCAGAGCAGAGGAGATGCTTTACAGTGTGTGACATTTTTGGGGCCACATCCTGCAGCCACCTTTGGGGCCACATCCTGCAGCCTTGGCTGCAGCACAGCCTTCCCCAAGCAGAGCTCACAGGCTGCCCTTGGGTTCTCTTGAGGGCCAGAAGGGAACCAGCCCTGTGATCTCACAGCAGCCACATCCCACCCCTCCATGCTCTGCACTCAGAGGTGCCAGACAGCCCCAGGCAGTGGGGCTGGAGAATGGGCTCTTGCTGGGTCAGCCCCATGAGGATCCCAACCCTGCAGCATCTCAGGCACGGACTCAGATGTGAACGATCCAAATCGTTTATTACGAGTTCTCACATCCCTTATATACCTTCACACGTTGTTATTTTGTAACTTTCCCATCCGCCCTTACAACTTTCCCAAACACCTTATATGTCAACAAAGCATTCTACAAAACACTTTTCAACTGTCCATGCAGGCACATATCCAATCAGAGCTGTGAGACTCTTCTTCTCCTTGCAGAGGTGTCCTTGATTCTCATGCTGTTTATCTTGCTCCACAGCTGCTGCCCTGAACAGCTTTTCTTGTATTCCCACACAACCCCGAGCACCCAGCCTCACCTGGGCACAGAGCTCTTCTTCTGCTCCACCCTTGTTTTGGGAAAAGAACCTGTGCCTCCTCTATGGGCAGTGCTCCGTCGGCCATGTAAGGATGGCTGCTCAGGGATCTTTCCTGGCCCTGGGAAGAAGACATCTCATCAGAGGGGATTCGCTGTCAATCTGCCATCTCTGGGACGTGCAGGGCTGCTCAGGCCTGTCCCAAACCATCCAGGGGGGCCGCTCCACTTCCCTGGCAGATGCTCCCTCCCTCCAGGGACGTCTGTCCCTCTTGCCCAGCTCCTCCTCTCAGGGGTGCAGCTCAGATTTGGGCCCGCTTTCCTGACCTTTGCTTTGGGAAAGAGGAGCTGAGTGGTGTCTGTGAGCTGACAGCCTCTTCTAGGGGCTCGTTGCCCAAAGGGAGGACGGGGCCGAGGATCCCCCCCCCCTCCTGCCACACCCAGGGATGGGGGCACGTGGGAACATCGCATCCTGCACCTTAGATTTTATGAGGCATCCTCATTTCATGAGACCAACATGTGGCTGGGAGAGGCATGAATCTTTGCATGAGTTGGAGCCATTGGGTGATCACTGAGTGGGGCTTTTCCCACGGCAGCTTGGTTGTGTGGGGCACGGAAAGGAGCTGGCTGCTGCTTTACCTTTCTTGTCCCGGCCAAGAGGTGGCACACCCAAACCCTCTTCTTTCTCCATCTTGCCCTCACCAGGCACTTCCCTGGATGCCTTGGATGGTTTCCTGGGAGGTGGTTTGTGGATAAACTCCAACTTAAACCTGTACAGAAGGAGAGGATGGAGGCGTGACTCAGCAGCCCTTGCTGCCCACCGGGATTGCCTGCTCACAGCTTGATTTTCACACTGCATCAAGGTCCAGCATCCCCCAAAGCTGCCTGTGCCCCAATTCCAGGGGCTGTGCTGGGAAATGGGGTCACCCAGCTGAGAAATCCAGGCCTCAAAAGGATGAAAACATCACCTAAATTCCTTCATCTCTACCATCAGATCTTCCTCACAGAAACCTCTACAGCTCTGGGACGTGTAAATAGGTCCCAAGGGTGGATTCTCAAAGTGCCCACCTCTGGAGAGAAGGTAAAGGCTCCAGGAGGAAATGCTGTGGATCATCTGCTCCATTATAGTTCCCTAAGCAACAGCACAACCTGAGTCCTGAGCTGTCAGCAGACCCCAGGGGAGCCTGATATACTGACTTCAACAGCAAACACCCCTCTGGTTGTGGAGCTGGGTGAAGGCCCCGTGCCCAGATTCGGTGACTTTCTCCACCCTGCTTAACTCCCCCCCATGTGGGGTCACCTGTCGGGTCTGATTTGCACACACAGTCAAATCAGGCTGTTTTCCCCAGGTAAACCAGCAATCTCTATGGGGTAATGCCATCATTCCATGGGACTGCAGGCAGCTGCATTACTCAGGTCATTGGTTAACGGCACATCCTTTGCAGACAGCACAGTTATGACTGGCAATCCAGACAGACTTACAGCACCAAATGAGGCATCCCCCCTGTCACGGAGTACTCTCTAGAGCTCACTCCGGGACAGTGGGCACAAACCCGGGGCAGCAGGAACAAAAGCTCCCCCCCCCCTTTTCTCTCACAGCACGGTACGGCACAGCGCAGCGCGGCCCGGCCCGGCCACGTGCGTTTTGGGAGAGAGGAAGGGAAGGGAGATTGCGATTAGGTCTAACAGAAAAATGAAGGAGAAAAAAGGTGATCTGAGAACGAATGGCAGTTTAATAACCTAATAACACTAAACAACAACAACAGAGTTTCAAGAAAGAGAATACCAAGTCCCCAATCTCACCGATGGAGCTGTGGAAGGCAGGAAGCTCTGACCACGTTGTCTCCTCGCAGGGAGCCGGGCCAGCAACCCCATCCCCTTCCCCACTTCCCCTCCGGTGCCACTCCCCACATGCCCGTTTAAGGCAGTCCGCAGAAAAAAAAACTTGTCCCCTTTACTCCCATTATTAGGCCTGGTGTTCTGATGTGGAATACCAACACCAACCAAATTACAAAACCATAACACCCCCAGTGCTCAGCCTCCCCCCAGCCCCTCTGATGGCTGAGGACAAGCTGCAACACAAGAGGCTGCCACCAGACTTGTTTGCCCATCCCATGTGGCAGCACAGAAACAACACTGGCTGCCCAGAGTCCTCATGGCAGGACAGCTGTGGTCACAAGGAGGAAACGATAGCAAGGGAGAGCCGAGCAGCTGCGCTGAGCAGAGGCTCCATCCACAAACATACTCACTCAGGAAAGACGATGACCCGGCCAGAGAGTGTCAGGGAGGCCACCTCTGCCACCCGGGACACCACCATGTCCAGCAGCCAGGGGACCTGCAGGGGAGGATCAGGGAGGCGGTGGAACATCCTTGTGATGGCTGAAGCACTCGGGAGCGGAGGGAGAGCTGACAGCACCATAGCTCTCTTGGCTGCCTGAGCAGCTGGCCGGGTTCTGGCAGGCCATATGCAGGCAGGGTAAGGGCTGTGGGACTGAGCTTCCACCCTTAGAAGCAAACAGACACTGCTTGCTCTTGACTCACCCTCTGGTCTTGCAGGGTTTCACAGTGATAAGGTCTACCAAAGAGTCTGATAATCTCCTTGGTGACTTGCTCACAGTTACATCTACCCCCACAGTTCTCTTCCATTGTAAGCTTAGAAGAGAAAACTGCAGGCTCCCACCCCTGAGACCCCACAGTGCAGAGGAGAAACAACCCGCAGTGCTCTGGGCAAGTGCTGTGAGCTGTCAAAGCTCTTTAGTGGGGGCATAGGGCCCATTGGAACCAACCCATTCGTTGTGAGCATTGAACACATTGAGTATTGAAGTTCAGCTTGGATCTGCTCAGGCTCCCATTCCTGTCCTTCCAGTGAAGTGAAACCCTCCAGGCAGCATCTGGTTGGTCCATCCAGTGGCAGAGAGAAAATCCTCCTGTGGCACCTGTTAGGAACTGTTTGTGCTTTGAGTTTTCCTTTCTAGGTGAGGCCGGACACGTCGAACCACCAGGAGAAGCCATGGAGGGTCATAAACAGCACAGCTGGTTATTGGGATCCTGGAAAGAAAGAATGCACCTCTCTGCCTGCATTGACCCCAGCAGAAGGTACACGCAGATCCCAAACTCACCCAGTTATCTTCAGTGTGAACAGCGGGCTCAGTGGCATTTCTTGGGATGCTCGAAATGAAATTGAGACCATCAGACCCCCAAAAGACAGCAGTGTTTGGGTACCCCCCCTCCCCCTCCAGCCCCCCATTCTTGTGCCCCAAAGTGCTCCCAGCAAGGGAGAAGGGAGATGGGAGCTGGGCTCAGGGAAACAACCAGAGCAGCGACAACGATCTAAGGAGGAAGACTTGCTTTACTAACTGTGATACTGGAATGTAAGAGAACACAATAGAATACAATCTAATTGAAACTGAGGTGCTCTGGGACGTGTAGTTCTTCTCTGTGCTCTACAGGATGTTGTGAGGTGGGATACCAGTAGCAGGAAGTATAAATCCATGACAGCTGGGCTGGGGAGGAGCTCCCAGCTCCATTGGGTCTCCTCCATGACTAAGGCCTCCCCTTTCCTTGGTCTTCCCCATGTTGGGGTTCCCTATTTTTTAGGGATCCCCGTTTTTTGGGTCCTTCACTTTTAGGGGTTCCCCTATTTGGGTTGACTGCCCCATTTTGGGATCCCCCATATTTGGAGTCCCACACTTTTAGGGTCCTCCATTTTTGGGAGTCCCCTCTTTGGGGTCTCTCCCTTTTGGGGGGTCACACTGTTTTTGGAGTCCCCCATATCTGGGGTTCCTCATTTCTGAGGTCCCCCCTTTTTGATTTCCCCCATTTTTAGGGCCCCACACTTGTGGGGTCCCCCACTTTTTGGGGTCAATTTTTATCAACCTTCCGACACAAACCATCCTATGGCTCTGTGACCTTCAAGGACCCTTTCAACACAAACACTGCACCCACTCCAACACTGACCATTGGGCCTGGCAGCAAATAACCCTTTGCTGACCCAGGTGGAAAAGGATTCCTCCCTTTAACACTGAGTGGGACCATCCATGCAGAACTGCCAAATGGGGCAGCCCTTTATCAGCACCCCAATGCCAAATGGGGCGGCCCTTTATCAGCACCTCAGAGCCAACAGCTGTAGCTTTGTGCCTCACCAAATGACAGAGTGCTTTCAGGGCTGCGCTGGGTGAGGGGGGGAAGCAAATTGGGACCAAAAAAAGCTCTTTTAGGGACTTTCTGAAGGCAGCAAAAGCGCTGTGGTGGTGCTAGGGGGGTTGGCAGCCATCGGTGGGGGACTGTCTGCATCAGCACAGTGGAAAGGATCTGAGAGGAGGGATGGGTAGAGATCCCAGCTCAGCAATGCAGGCAACCCCCGTCCGACACACCTCTGCTCCCAGGGTTCAAACTACAGGGGGCTTCAAACTACATCAGAACGGGGGAGGGATCAAATGAGCTGAAAATGAGCGCAGGGCAGCCATGATGGGATTGGGGTGAGGTGGGGGCTGAGCTGAGCTGCATCCACAGCAAAGAGGAGGAAATGGAGGGCACTGAGCAGCAAAACATGCTGCTCAGTGCCCTCCAAAACAGCAAAACACCAGTCGGCATGGTGGGAACGTGGTGGGATTGCTGCTGTGGCCACAGTGCTGCAATGGAGGGCTGTACAGGAGGGAGAGGGGAGGATGGAGGGGCGGTGGTCCCTCTGTGGGGGCGGTGAGGCTGAATGTGTATGGGTGAGGATAGGGGGGAGGGCTGAGATGGTGGACATCAGGGTGGGGTCTGAGATGGGATGGAGGGATTGAAGAGGGGTTGGATGAGCAGATGTGTGACTGTCAGCCCTGGTCCTCATGAGGGGCTTCACCTCCCCTCACCTGTGCTGCACAGAATCGGCAGTGGGGGGGGGTGGTTATGGGGTGTAGGGATGAATTGGGAGAGATGAACTGGGAGATTCCCTGAGGCTCTGGGAGCAAAAAAGAGTCCACTTTGTTAGGAAGAAGCTCAGCTTGGGCTCAACTCAGCCATTGGGTGAAAGGGAAGAAGAAAGTCTACCATAGAGATATTAAGAGTGAGAGGAGGACCGAGGAGAACCTCAGTGGGATGAGAAGTAGCTCCATTCTGTATTGGATGTGGTGGAGAACCTCCACTGGATGAGGAGAACCTCCATTGTATGAGAAGAACCTTTTTTGGATGAGGAGAACCTCCATTGGATGAGGAGAACCTCCTCTGGATGACAAGAACCTCTATTGGATGAGGAGAACTGCCTTTGCACAAGGAGAACCTCCACTGGATGCAGTGAGGATATGAGCACTGCAGGTAAGGAAAGGGCTGAGGGTCTCAAGGCCATCATCTTTATGTCCACCTATAGAAGTGGGAGCAGTTCTCCTCGGGGCACTCCACTCTTGGAGCTGGAAGGGGTGGATGGGGAGCAGAATTAACCACCCCAAACCTCAAGATCTGAGAGGAAACAGAGTCCTGCTGTTCCACCTGGAGCACCACGAGTCCATGGGGCCGGATGGGATCCATCCATGAGTGCTGGGGGAGCGGATGGAGGTGACAGCTGAGATGCATTCCATCCTCTATCATCATTTACGGCCAACTGGAGAGGTCCCAAAGGACTGCAGGATCAGACCCAGCCAGGATGGGATGGTGAAGGGCAGATCCTGATTGACCAATGGGACCTCCTATGGGCTGCTGACCCAGCTGGGCTGTCGCTGCGGTCCCTCTGTGCTCAGCACTCAGTGCTGTGTTCATCTCTGGGCTGCAGTAGGACATGGAGGAGCGTGTGTAGAGAAGGGAATGGAGCCATGAGGGGTCTGGAGAACCTGATGGGCCTGATGGGGAGCGGCTGAGGGAGCCAGGAAGGGTCAGTGTGGAGAAGAGGAGCACAGGGGAGACCTCAAGGCTCCTGAGGGAGGTTGTGATGAGCTGGGGGTTGGTAACAGTGATAGGATTGGAGGGAACGGCCTCGAGTTGTGGCAGGGGAGATTCAGGCTGGACATGAGTCCATAGTGCTGCTCCAAAGGAGTGGTTGGGTGCTGCAATGGGCTGCACAGGGGGTGGTGGAGATGGAGATGCCGCACTGAGGGCCGTGGTTGAGTGAGAGCCATTGGTGATGGGTGGATGGTTGGAGTGGGGGAGCTCAGAGGGCTTCTCCAACCATGGTGATTGTGGATGGGGGATTGAGGGGGGTCACGGAGAGTGGAAGAGGATCAGAATGGGGGAATAGGAGGGATGGGATGGGGTGGGAGAGAAGGGACCTTTGGGTAGGAATAGGGGAACTCACTGGAGTGATTCAGGGGAGACAACAGGGGACTCTATGGGACAGAATGGGGGACTGAAAGGGATATTAGAAGGGGGAAAAGGATCGGAATGGGGACTAGGAGGGCTGGGATGGGGTGGGAGGGAAGGGACCCTTAGGGTAAGAATAGGGGGAGTCACTGGGGGGGACAGAGGACCCTGGTGGACAGAATGGGGTGTTTCTTGGAGGGTGGGGAGGTGGATAGGGGACTCTAGGGGTCAGAATGGGGG
>NW_015439223.1:11074-15322 GCF_001577835.2 Coturnix japonica | reverse complement strand
ACCCAGGGCTGCATTTGCTTGAAGGCTGCTTCCATCAGCTTCTGACAGAAAGGAGACAAGAAATGCATGAAGAGCATCTCTTTGGAGGAGGATCTGAGCACAGCAACCACAAGCTTCTGGTCAAGGAGCTGTTCTTCAGTTTACCGTTCCACTGCTACAGTGTTGTGCCACTTCTGCAGTGTCCTTTCCTCTCTCCTGCATCACACACCCTGCCCTTCCCTTCACGCGGCCCTATTTAGAGGCAGGTACCCACACCACAGCTCACAAGAGCTTCCTACCCACAGAGGCTTTCTCTTGCTTGGCCTCCACGCCTCACCTTGGCCTCAAGACTACTAAGCTGCAAGGCCTCTTGGCCAGGCTCTGGGCCTCCCTCCAGGCTGTTTTACCTTAAGGCCTCTAAGCCTCCTGGGCAACCTCTAAGCCTTTAGGCCTCCCCCTATGCCTCTAGGACAGCTTACAGGCATCTGTGCCTCCAGGTGTGTTCTCCATTACAGCTCTAAGCCTTCCTTTGTGCCATAAATGTTCATGGACTCGTGGTCTCTTTTTTGGCCTCCCTCTGTGCATCAGGCCCTCAAAACCTCAGTGCTTCCAGTCCAGCCCTTTAGTACCTCGGCTCCAGGCCTACCCTGAAGCTTCAAGGACTTTAGGCTCTACAGGGCTGTTAAGGCCTCTAAGCCCCCTTTTTTTGGCTGTGTCCGATAGAACCACCACTGCCCTTGATGCTCTGTCCCATAACCCCCACAGCTTAGCCCCGTAAGCTATGCACCATAAGCTTCTGTTTGCCTACAAGCTATGGCCTCTAAGGTTCCCCATGGGGCTCTACACAACACGGCCAGGGACAGAAATGGGGCTGTTTCTGCCCTTCTTATCACCCGGCCCTCCCACCGTCTGTCAGGGCAGTAACCCACAGGACCATAGAGAACCAAAAGAACATCATAGAGAGTCATAGAGCCACATAAGAACGACAGGGAGCAATAGAGACCCACGGGGAGCCAAGGGGAACAAATACAGACCCATATGGGAGCTATACTGACACACTCACACATGTACCTGCAGGGACCCATAGAAGTGCATAGGGGAACATACTGTCCTGTAGCAACCAACTGTGCCCCACAGCAGTTACGATGATGTTCAGTCACCATGGATCAAGGTTCACGGCACTGTGGGATGGCCTGAGTGGCCAACTCACACTCTTGGCCACCCTCCATCTCCCGTGGCTCCCACACCAACCCCACAGCACCACCCACACTAAGCCCTGTCCCACAAATGCAGCTGCTGCGCTCAACAATTCTTATTGGCTGAAAGCAGGAGAGTTGAGAGATCCAAAGGGGTTGTGAGATCAGAGGTTGGGGCTGGAAGGCAGAGCATCTGCAGCTTTCGTTCCTCACTGAGTCCTTTCTATTGGGAAAGGAGATGGAGGGCAGGGATGTGGGGTAGGAACCCACCTTGATGATGATGTCACGGCTCCGTGCCTGCAGCTTGTTACCCTGGGACTCAGCCGTGTCAGCACGTTCCTCTGCCTCATCCAGCATGTGCTGTGCCCTGGGGAACTTGGCCAAGTTGGCCTGCTTGTCCTGTGGCTTAGCCCCGGTCCCCACCCCAGTCTCCCCCCCAAACACCCACCCAACTCATCCCCGCAGCTCCTCCCTCCCCCCAACCAGCCTCGAGGCGGGCAGAAAGTTATCGACATCTCTTCATTGAATGATCAATCCCTAATTAAAACCCTCTGGTAGACATCAGAGTTTAGGGGTTTTTAGGGTTTATTAGGTGTTTTTAGGGTTTATTAGGGCTTTTTAGGGGTTTTTAGGTGTTTTTAGAGGTTTTTAGGGGTTGCCGTGGATTTCCACTCGGTACACGCAGGTGTATTCCGCGTTCCCCCAGTTGCTGCGTACATCCATTTTAATCCTTTTGTAGGACTGAAGGGGCTTCTCCTGCCAATGCAAAGAGGAGAGGCTTCGTTATGGGCCGGAGGGGGACCAGTGCCCCATAGTGCCCCATAGCTCCCACTGTTCGCCCCATAGATATGGGTAAACCTAATACACAGTCAATGATTTCCTGGAATTCTGATCCATATTCAATAGTTGTTTAGCATGCAGACCCCTCTCTTGTTATCACCCATCTTATCAGTGTGGGAATCAAATGTTGTTTGTGCCTTTAGAACAAGAGAAGAATCTTTTCTTTCAAGGTCTCAGTATATAAGTGAAGTAGTTTGTAGTTATTTCAAGGTCTCAGTATACAAGTGAAGCAGTTTGTAGTTATTTCAAGGTCTCAGTATACAAGTGAAGCAGTAGCAGAGGAGAGGCTTTGTTATGGGCATGGGAAGAGCCCCGGCACAACAAGTGCTTCCAAAGGCTTGCAAAAGGGACCCCACGGGAGTCGGCCATGTTGGAGAGCAGAGGGTGGGCAGGAAAGCTCTTTCTTCCCATGACTTGCAGGCAGCCCAGCCTCCCCCCTTGCACTTGCCATACCTGAACGTGGAAGGTCTGGGCGATCTCTCCGTCCACGTCATAAACAAATGACCCCAGGAGAGTTTCCTTTTCGTCCTCATCCACTCCCTCAAAGACAAGAGATGATGGCGGTCACACTTAGGCAGGCCGTGCCATAAAGAACACACTGAGGCCAAAGGTGGGAGCCCTTCCAACCCTCCCTGTGCTCTGGCAGGATTGGAGCACAAAGGAGGGTGAACCTGAGTCAGGGCACGTGGAGCAATTGCTCCCAGCTGCTCGGCCACAAAGAGCCGTAGAGGCTTTTGGAGACATGGAACCACCCGAGGGATTCGGTGCCCTCAGGCAGGATGCTCTGCAGCAGCCCACCACTGAAATTTGGGAGCTCCCAACTGTATAGGGTCGTATGGGGCTCTGTTGGGTGTCTACCGTGTGGCTCTATGGTGCTCTATGAGCTCTTGTGTGGCTCTATGGGGTCTTACAGGGCTCTATGTGGCAGTTATGGGGCTCTGTTGGGTGTCTGTAGGGCCCTTATGGGGCCCTGTTGGGTGTCTGTGGGGCACCATGAGGCTCTTTGGTTCTCTATGAGCTTCTTGTGCAGCTCTATGGGGTCTTATGGAGCATTATGGGGCTCTATGGGGTGTCTGTGGGGGCTCTATAGGGCTCTTCGGGGTGTCTGTGGGGGTCTATGAAATCTTATGTTGCGGTTATGGTGCTCTTTTGGTTGTCTCTGGGGCTCTATAGGAGTTCAATGGGCTCTTATTGGGCTCTATGGCAAAGCTTTTTCCTCGGGGGCCTCCAGAAGCAGCAGCAGGCAGAGACTTACCAAGATGGCAAAGTCTCTGGGGGCACTGCTGACATCCCCAGAGGGAGACACCGCCTTGGAGACATGCCACATGGTGAAAGCCGTGGGCCAGATGTTCTCCGGCAGCTGGATGACGGCGTGGCCCTGCGAACCTTGGAAAGCCCAGCAGCTTCCAGCAGAAACATCGGGCTGAAAGGAGAGAGATGCGTCCATCAGTTGGGAGGCAGAGCTGGATGCTGGGCAAGGAGCACAGATTTTGTCTTCTATGTGGCTGCCCGTCATGGAACGCAACTCAAGGGACGGGAGGACAATATGCAAAGGTTTGCACAACAGCTCTGGAGTCAATTGCCTTTCTCTGCTTGCACAGAGCCGGCAGGGCATCCCTCCCCAGCATCTGTCAGCCCAGCACCCTCCCAACGCCGGTGTCAGTGATGTGGGGAAAAGTGTGGGCTGAGCAGAGCAGCTGGGCCAAAGGAAATGGATGTGCAGCCAGAATGAGGTGAGGATGGGGGGAAGGATGGAAGGGGAAGGATATTGCAACCTGGCCTCTTGCCAAGTGGTGGGCCCTCCAGCTGGCTGTGTCGCTCTATGTGGCCCTTGGCAAAGCAAAGGAACAAAGGGCTTTTGGGGATTAAGGAAGAGCACAACCCCCCTTTGGGATCCCTTCAAACTTCATGGCACTGGAACTCCTGGACCCTGGGGGGTGTGACAAATTGCTGTTGAACAGACTTTGCTTTTTTTCCTTTGCTTCAGGGAACCCCATTGGGTTCAGCTGTTCGCCAAGGAAGAGCTTCATTGTCCGAGGTCACTCTCTTTGATGTCTGGAAAGAGAACGGGATCCGACGGAACTCGGAGAAGTAGGGAGGGAATAATTCTGCAGCATGAGCACGGAGCAACGCAATGGGCAGGCCAGCTGTGGAAAAGACAACTGGTATGCCCAACTGGGGTCTTCGAACCTGAAATCACTTGGGCTATGATTAAAGACACGACTCTTTTCAC
>NW_015439223.1:0-11049 GCF_001577835.2 Coturnix japonica | reverse complement strand
AATATCTAACCTAAACCTCCCCTGCCTTAGTTTCAAACCATTCCCCTTGTCCTATCAGTATCCACAGGTGATTTACTACGCCTGATTTGCAGCTGATGTGTTTACAAGCTGGGAAATCTGGCTGGGCAGATAGCATGTTTCTGCATTGCTTGCTCCAGGGCTTTGAAGAGAACTGGGCAGTTGCAGGTAGAGACTATAGCAGCTCCAGCTCTGTCTAGGTTGGAGAGCTGGAGCTGAGGTGGTGCTTTTGATGTTACACTCTTGCTTCCCTATGCAGCCAATGTGTATGCTTAAATACAGTTTTGCTTGTTCCTGGTCAGTCTGAAGCTCTCACACTGTATCTCATGCACATGGTCTGTTAATCCTCAGCTGGATTAACAGCTAGTTTCTATTGATAATGCTGAAAGAATTCCTTTTGGCTTACTCTAAATGAAAAAGATGCAGCTATGCTTCCCATTTTAACAATGAAAATTAAGAATAGGTTTCAAGATTGAAAAAAAAAATATATCATTTATTTGCTTTCTTTATGACTCCATTTTCAGTTGACATAAATACATGACTTGCAGATTTTCAAATGGAATATATGGAGTTGCAACTAAAAGTTGATCATGTCTCTCTACCAGACCTCTACAAGTCTCATTTTACCAGAGAGAAATATCCTCCTTCTTACTTGTGTCACCGCTTCTGGCAGTAAATACATTTGTGAGTGACTGTTTTTCAAGGCTGAAGCACAGGAAGAGTAAAATTTCATCAAAACTGTGATCAAAACCTGGAGTTCTCACTGAGAATGGCAATCACTGCCATTAAAGCAGCCTCATGTGGTTGTTTCACAGAAACAAGATCACATATCCCACTAGTTTTGTGGGTTTTTTGGTCTCTTTTTTACATGCTTTAATAATAAAGACTAAAAAAATTAAGTTGTTATTTTGTATATGCAGTGTTTCTTCCTGAAGTTCACACCTTATTGCCACTCTTGCCAGTATCAGTACAGCACAGGGCCTGCAGTCACCTCCCTACCTCCCCAGACCAAATCCATGAATCATTTGCTTCTCATAGGCCTCAGATGAAAATACTATTTTATAACAACTCTAACCACGTTAAGGACAGTGAGACACTTTAAGTCAGTGCTGTGCAGTTCTACAAACTTGGCAAATACCTCTAATGCAGGAGGAATGTCTAAACGTGCAGCCTGAGGTCTTCGATACCACAACTAAAGCAGATCTAAACCTGAAATACTTACACCAGCATGTTAGTGTAAACCCTTACCTTCTCTAGTGTTAACTACGGCTTGCCATAGCATCGTGCAAGTCTCAAACCACAAACGTGGGGAAATAACGAATGGCAGGATTTTCAGAGTAGCCTATGGTCAGCACAGCTTGGGAATCAGCTCTCCTAGGCCCTCCAGGAAAATGTCATCATGCATTTTCCTCACAGAATTACTTAACTAGTCTCAGGAGCTTGCAAAACCCACAGAGGTTTTTAACTAGCTTACTGAAGCAAAGGCTTGAAGGTTGTCCTGAGGGGCTTCATTCGTTTTGCTTTGTTGCTGAGCTTGTGTTTCCAGTCTGTCACTTCCAGCCTTGAGCCTGAAAGAGAGACAGGCCTTGCTGTGGACATTCACAAGAGCACAACTTCTGAAAGAGCAGTCTTTATGGAGGGAAACTGACAACTTCTACTTTCAAAAACTCACGTTACTTAATTGCATTCCCTTCTATTAGAATTCAAAAAATAGCTTTTTGAAAGGAACATGCACACAATTCTCCCAGCATGGAAAAGCAACTCTTGATTGGCAGCCCTCCTAATACAGGTTAGTAAAACAAGGCAACCAACTTTCATATCACTGAATCTACCCTGCTGAAACGATGCTCAGTGTGCTACAGCAACCTGAGCTCATGCCCCCACTGTAACCTTAAGCTGCTCATAGGAGCAGACACGGAATGCAGCAGCCCCATTCCTTCCCAGTCACTGTCATAGCTGAGTGCACGCTGAAGCATCCTGAGCTACAGAAATGTCCCAGAGAAGGATCAGCTCTCACTCTGGGTTGTTACAGCAAAGACCTGAGCACCACTCTCTGGGAACTACGTGGAAACTTAGGACGGACATGGAGAAACCTCAGAGTCCAGAGCTTTGATGTGAGTATATGGCTTGTGTTGTCGTGTAATTTGGTGCCTGTTTACATTAAACATCCCCAATATGGCTGCAGTCTTTCATGTGGCACAAGCTTAGCAAAAGGGCCAATTCACAGTTGGGCATTGAAGCAGGGAGCTTGGGCTCCTCCTAGAATCAGGGATGGGGAGAATTCAGAAATACCCATTGCTCATCCACTGTTAGGTTCATGTCAGCTTCAGTGCAGAAACCTGCAGGGGGAGCAAAGTGTTTCTGTGTATCCACTAGAAGGCTGTTTCTAACACACTGCTTTGCCCCTCCAGCTTGTGAAAAAGCACCCAGGCCTGCTAGCAGCATTATGTACCTTGAACAGCTGGCTAGAGCTTAAGTATTTCAAGGTCTCATTTGTTCAGAAGCATAAGGCAGAGGCAGCAGCAGAGGGAGGTGGGTCCAGAGGTGACAAGCCTAGAAGTAAGCAAGCCAAGAAGTAAGCAAGCCAACAGGGGTCCCTGCACATCCTTCAGAGAAAGTACCTCAGAGTACTGGGGAGATTCAGTCTTCCTCTTGCTCTGCTCCTGCTGCGGGCAGGGCACCTATGAAGAATGGACAAAGTGAGACACATTCAGTCTCTTGCAGTGAGTTTTCCTAAGTCTGTTAAGCCTGTCATCAAAGCTTTGCCATGCTCTCTGTGGGGAAGTGCAGCTGCAAGCTTTGTTAAAAATTGGTGTTATCTAGCTTTACAACGTGAGTTTTCCAGTTATCATGTTCTGTGTTTTTTTTCAAGATTGTAATAGGGCCCTCTGTCAAAAGAAGCCCAACTCTATGCAGAGAGATGTGCATAATCAGGCAGAGCTTTCTAAAGAACAGCACCTGTTGCAGAACGGCGGGAGAAAAGCAAACGATCACACCTGTCATTGACATATGATCAGCTAATCTCGTTTATTCCTTGGCTGCGTGTACATTTATAATACGGATAATTAGCTCATACATATTGCAAAAGTGGAGCTCATCATTGGTTCCCAATTACATACCATCCCCAAGTATCTTTGCAGCTTCTTGTTATCATCCTGAAAGCTACTCCCTTGCTGAGTTCCCAGAACCATGGCTAGTTTCTCACCATCCCAGGGCATCCTGTTGTTCTCACTGTCCTTGCAGGTGTTATGGCTGCTTGATTAACTGCACCGTGTTTACGACCCTTCTCAGCTAACTAGCTGTAAAAAACACTCTCTACATTTCCCCCGTTTTCTTTTAGGCTGAAAAGGCTCAGTTTACCGACCGACTAACCATATTTAACAAGCAATTCAGTTCATTTGTTCAATTAGTTCTCATGTAGTTTTATCCTGCTCATAGCTGCTGTCTCTGTGAACTCCTTTCTTGATCATGGCTGCTGCTCCCATAAATATCTTCTTGTATTACAACAATTTCAAGATACTGCCTATAGAATAACAACACTACTTATATTAATAACATAACTATGATAACTCAATCAAGGCCTTGATTGACAATACTCTGAAAGTGAAAAAAGAGACAAGTCAAATACAACATAACAACATTACTGTTAAACCCACTAAAAAGAACAAATATGTTTGTACTGCAACCTAAGTTTCTGCAACCTGAAAATAAATCTGTGAGGGTCCCATTGTGTTAATCTGTAACTGATTTGGAAAAGTCTTCAATTTTCATATACTCTGATACATTGATTTTTTAATGACCACTAAAATTTGTGCAATAAATGCTTTTAAGATGCTCATAACCATGCTCTACTGACTGAGTTATCCGAGCTAATAATTGATTAATGATCGCGCAATTTAATGGAATAGCATGTCAAATAGAACCAATTTTAGAGGAAAAATGTACTAGAGTATCACTAGGGGCATTATTACTTACTGACCCTTGAGAAACAGCAAGCCATGTTGGTGTTGGATGTAACAGGTAGTGCCAGCAGGGCGTCCCCTGCTTCAAGGTGCACATTTCCTCTCTCACCCATCACAGATTCTCTCCTGCATTCAGGGTCTGAAGGATTTCTTCCAGTTGTACACCATATCTGCGTGGCCAGTACGTGATACAGAGCCCAAGTGCAACACCTGCTTGGAAAACAGAATAAACTATCAAATTTAGTTCTATTAGCGTGCACTTTTGTCTAAAATGATCACAGAGGCTGCCTGCAGTGAGTGGGGAAAAAGGCATCATTAGTCTCAGGCAATGTGATGGGGTTACTTCCTGCTAGCAAACATTTCCAGGCTGATTAAGAGAGGTGCTGGGAAGATATCCAGGGCCTACTGACGCGAGAACAAAGAGGGACAGCAAACTTGCATTTCAGTTGCCTTTGCCCGCCTGCCTAGGAAAAGAGCCCTCATGCAGCGACTCGGCACGGGACTCAGATGTGAACGATCCAAATCGTTTATTACAAGTTCTCACATCCCTTATATACCTTCACAAGTTGTTATTTTCTAACTTTCCCATCCGCCTTACAACTTTCCCAAACATCTTACATGTCAACAAAGCATTTCTACAAAACACTTTTCAACTGTCCATGCAGGCACATAACCAATCAGAGCTGTGAGACTCTTCTTCTCCTTGCAGAGGTGTCCTTGGTTCCCATGCTGTTTATCTTTGCTCCACAGCTGCTGCTCTGAACAGCTTTCTTGTATTCCCACACCCATCCTCCCCATTCCTCCTCCATCCTACCCCCATCCTTCTCCCAGTCTTTCCTACCCCCAAGGCAAGGAAGTGTCCTTACCCCATAGACAGGAGCTCTTGCCCAGGTCCTGCAGACACCACCTGGAAGAGAAAGGCATTGATGGGAGGAAGCATGAGGAGCACGGCCAGAGCTTCCAAAGCAGCTTCCCAGGGAGCCGCTGGCAGAATTTCCTGCTGCTTCCCAGCACTTTGCAGAGGACAGCAGCCTGTGGGCACCATGAGGCTCTTTGGTTCTCTTTGAGCTCTTGTGCAGCTCTATGGGGTCTTACAGAGCATTATGGGGCTCTACGAGGTGTCTGTGGGGGCTCTATATGGCTCTATGGGGTGTCAGAGCATCTGCTGCTTCTCCGCTTGCTTTCCCATCCCTCCAGACGCCACAGTGTCACGGACGAGCCAAAGGCCCCTTCTTCCCATGTGCTGTTGCCTTCAGCCTGAGCTCCGTGCTGGGCACTGGGAAGATGCTGCCACACCAAAGCCCGTCCTGCTGCCAAGGCAGCCCCCAGCCTGGCTCCGTCTCAGCAGCGATGAGCCCATGGCCAAACTGTCCCCACGGAGGCAGAAGGGCAGAGCTTTGGCCTCTGCCGCACAGCGTAGCACTGACCTGCAGGGCGTTCTCTCTCCAAACTCCCAATATCCAGAGGAAGGCTCCAGCTGTGGGAGACATCAGTCAGGAGAGACCATTAGTTTGCCAGAGTGCTCGGAGCCCTGCAGCCCATTTCCCTCCTCCCAACCCAGCCGTGTGGGACGGTCCTGCTCCTGGGCTGTGCTGGGATGGCTTTGGGTGGGGAACACTCACCAGAAAGGACCACTAGAGGCAGGACGGGAGTCCTCCTTCCCTCCTCTTGGCCGACGCGTTGCCTAAGGGAGAGATCAGATGGTGGTTATCACGGCCCAGCGCGGGGACACACACGGTCTGCTGGGATCCTTGGAGCAGACGGCTGCCATGGCTTCCTCTGCCCAGCAGAGATGTGAGTCCAGGGAGGGCCCGTTAGCAAGAGCTGCTTAGTGCCACAGCACCCATGGGACACGTGAGAGTGAAGGGCTGTGCTGTGCTGTGCCATGGGGGGCAGCAGCCTTGCCCCAGTCGGCTCTCCCCAGAGCAGGAGCAGGGCTGTGCCCACGGAAATGGAGTTTGGGCTGCCTGGCTGGAGAAAGCCCAGCAGCACGCAGCGGTTCTGCCTTCCCCTCCCCACATTCTGGCCCTGCTGCACCCACCTGCCCAGCTGGGCTGGCATTTTGGCTCCTTCACTCGCACAGACACAGAGAATGGCTTGCTCTCCTCCCAGGACACAAGCACCTCTTCTCCACTCGCCTGCTCTGCACTCCTCACAGGACTGCAGTGCTGCACAGCTCTGCAGCGTGCCTCAGCAGGACGGCAGGTTCTGATGTCATAATGGCTGACAGCTGTGAGGGCCAAGTGATGCCTTCTATGAGCTCACAGGGTGTGCCCAGGAGGGACAGACCCTGTGGTTTGCCCCCAGCCCAGGCTGGAATACCCTGCCTCGGAGCTCCTTTGGATGCCCTGGTAAAGATGTCTGTGCCATTGCACAGCTGCTCCCGTCCTGGGCACGGACAGGCCGTGTGCTTCTGGTGGGGGCTGTGAGAGTCCAGACTCATAGAATGGCCTGGGTTGAAAAGGATCCCAAAAATCATCCAGTTCCAACCCCTGCTGTGTGCAGGGCCCCAACCAGCAGCCCAGGCAGCCCAGAGCCACATCCAGCCTGGCCTTGAATGCCTGCAGGGATGGGGCATCCACAGCTTCCTTGGGCAACCTGTTCCAGTGCGTCACCACCTCTGGGGGAAAAACTTCCTCCTAAGATGCATCCTAAACCTTCCCCGTCTCAGTTTAAAACCATTCCCCTTGTCCATCACTGCTCACCCTCGTCATGGAGTTATCTGGATCAATCTATGTCCATAACAGGGGGCTAGTTGGCCTTTGGGCTCCCCGGCCCCAAAAATGGGAAGGGAAAGGGTAGGGAGATGGGAGCTGGGCTAAGGAAACAAACAGAGCAGTGGCAACGATCTAAGGAGGAAGACTTACTTTACTAACTACGATGTTGGGATGCAAGATTACACAATATAATACAGTCTAATTGAACCTGAGGGCCTCTTGAACGTGTAGTTCTTCTCTGAGCTCCACAGGTTGTGATGAGGTGGGAAACCCATAGCAAAAGGTACAAATCCATGACAGCTTGGCTGGGGAGGAGTTCCCAGCTCCAGCGCTGCCTTCCATGGTGTTGCTGTGAAAGGGTGGATGAATTTGGAACCTGGAAATGCCAATTTTGGGGGTTGGAGACGAAATCTGGGACTGGGGAGAGGGTGGGGAAGGAGGATCCCTTGGGAATAGAGATGGAGAGGAATGGGCTTGGATTTCAGTGCCAAAGGGGTAATGTTGGCCCAAGGGGACACACAGAATCATAGAACAAACCATCCCTGGTGGGAACAAAGCCACAAAGCGCCATCTTCACCACTGATGGGAGGGGAGCTGTCAATGGGGACACCAAAACCATGACAAACAGCAGCAACGATCTGAGGAGAAACAAAGGGATTTACTCAACATGGTGTGGGAATGCAAGGTAGCACACTGTAATACCATATAATGGGGATTGAAGCTCATCAATCAAATGGAATGAGAGTGTCCAAAATGTGGAAAGGCCTCACCGTGATGCTGAGTGGAGTCGCGCCATCAGGTGGAGCAGCAGGGAGGAGAGCCGAAGGAAAAGGGATGTCAGATGAGCTACTGAGGCCCTACATGTATTATTGCCCCTAAGCAGCAATGAGAACAGCACAGCCAACAGCCTGCTGGGCAGTGCAGGAGTTCTTCTTCTGCAGTGCCCCGAGGATTAACTCTTTAACTCCCAGTGCAATACATGGTGCTGTGATGTGGGATACCGATAACCAAAAATCATCAGTGACGTTCCTTATTCCACATCACTGCAGCGTGTTTAATACAAACCAACAAGAAACAGTCATTCACAAGCATTAAACACACGCACACACAAACCTATATGTGTGCATGGAATTACTGACTGCCCTTCCCCAGCATCAAATTCCCTTCTGATGCACATTGAACAGCCCCATTTTACTCAATCACCCAACAAGCGCACCCAGCTCCCTGAGCCATAAAGCAGTTCACGCAGAGGTTTGCCCTTCCAGAAGCTGGCAAGACCCAAACTGTTTCTCCAGCATGTTTTTTACATGCACTGCAGGGACCTTCTCTCCCTTGACAGTATGTAGGGAGCTGGCAGGACCACGGCAACTGATAGATCCTCGGGTGTTGGCCAACCAAGTGGCTTCTGCCCAATGCTTCTTCCAGTGCTTCAATGTCCCACCACCCATTGCTTTCAACATGGCTTTTAACAACCCATTTTGGCGTTCAGTTTCACCAGAAGCTGGTGCATGGTAGGGGATGTGATAAATCCACTCCTTGCCATGATCTTTGGCCTGAGTATTTACAAGGACAGTGTTGAAATGAGCCCCATTCTCTGACTGGTTCTTTCTGGAGTGCCATGTCACACAGGACTTGTTTCTTGAGACCTAATATGGTGTTTAGAGGGTAGCATGGGGTACTGCGTATGTTTCAAGCCACCCAGCGGTCGCCTCCACCATGGTAAGCTCATCAGGATCTGGACAGGCTGGATGTCTGCACTGAAGCCAATGGGATGAGGTTCAACAAGACCAAGAGCCGGGTCCCGCACTTTGGCCACAGCAACCCCAGGCAACGCTCCAGGCGTGGGGCAGAGTGGTTGGAAGGCTGCGTAGAGGAACTGGACCTGGGGGCACTGGTGGATGCTCAGAGGAACATGAGCCAGCGGTGTGCCCAGCAGGCCAAGAAGGACAACAGCATCCTGCCTTGTATCAGAAACAGCGTTGGCAGCAGGAACGGGGCAGTGATTGTCCCCCTGTTCTCAGCTCTGGTGCTGTGTCCACTTTTGGGCCCCTCACTGCACAGAAGACATCCACGGCCTCTTAGTGGTCCAGAGGAGGTGACTGCGGTCATCTGAAGGCTTTGTTGGTATTTGAGGTGTCCACTGATTGTCAGAGATGTTCACTGACCATCAGAAGGCTTCGTTGATCAACAGGGGGTGTCACTGGTCATCAGAGGGCTTCGTTGGTCATCGGGGATTGGAGGTGTCCATGGAGGGGATATGCAGACCTTGATCTGGTGTGGGGGTTGGGGCACTGATGCAAGAGGCCTAAAGCAGACCCAAAGGAGAGACAAGTGGCTGCAGTAAGAGGGGCTAAAAGGAGGGTGACGTGGTCACACTATGTCAATGCAGAGGTGGATCAAAGGGTGTAGGGTTCGGGAGGAATTGTATGGAGGAGCTGAGAGAGAGCAGAGGGAGGGTATTGGGGCTGCTTGGCAGCATGAGGAGCTCCATCCTTTAGGACTTTGGAGCAGGTGATGAGAGAGGGTGGGGAAGCCCACAGGGGTGCAGGACATGGTGTGCATGGCATGGAGCTGGGGAAGCCTCCCAGCCCTTTGAGGTGGCCACAGCCAGGCAGGAACAGATCCCAGCAGTCCCTGCTGAGCAAGAACAAGGACACAGCACACAGCGTGATGCTTTGCTGAGGGATTTATTGATCATCAGAGGCTGTCACTGATCATTGGGAACTTCACTGGGCACTAAAGGGCAGCACTGGCAAGGAGCAGCCTCGTCCCTGCAGGGTTTGTCTGAAGGACTCAGGGCAGGAGAAGGACTGGCAGCAGCCAAGAGACCCGGGACAGGACGTTTAGTCCCCTGGGGACAGAAGCCACAGCCCCTGTCCCAGCTGCATGGTGACTCTGGGCCATCCATAGGGCACTCTGAGCTTGCCCCCTCCATATCCGTTCCTCTGCACCGCCCCATAGAGCACAAGGGTTGCTGGAGGTGACAGTGCCCAGGTCCCCCTGGAACAGGCCATGAACAATCCCCTCCATGCCATCAATTCCCAGCCCCTGGTGCCCGGTCCTCAGGGCTGCGGAGACACCCAGGGTCCCCCAAGTGCCCTGTGGGGATGTAGGTGTCCCCGTGCCGCTCACCTGGACGTGTAGATCCAGGGACACACCGAGGGGACTGAGATAGTGGGACACACTGGGGGCAGTAAGACACACTGGGACACCCTGAAGGTACAGGGACCCATTGTGGGCACTGGAACAACGAGGCCAAGGCACGGTCCTGTAGCTTGCTGTCATGGCTTTGTAATGTTGCTGTCAATATTCCATATCATAACATCATGTGCAGAATCATTAGAAGGTTCATACTCCAGTTCCATGGAATAACAACATCCTGAATACTCAGCTCTCAGAAGAGAACTACGTATCCCAGAGGACTTCACAGTCAGAGATAAGTCACGGAGAATCTCTCTCTCTGTTTTATTCGATTTATTAGCCTCAATCATATTGCATTCTATTCTGTTATCATGTATTCCGATATCATATTCAGTAAAATAAGTTTTCCTCCTTGGATTGCCGCCGCTGTTCTTTTCCCATTCCCTTTATCCTTCCCTTTTGGGCTGGGGGCCCCATGGGGCGGCTGCCCCTGTCACGGGCACAGGTAGATCCAGGTAACGCATGACAGATGGTGATATCAGGGAGTAACGTTGGAGTGACATTCCTGGGGTGACATTCTCAGGGAGTTTGGTTGGGGACCTGAAGGTCTGTGATTGAAGAACAATCCTGGGATGGAAGAAAGAATTCTGATAGCTTGAATCATTTATCATCCCCTTCCTGTTTTTTCTCCCCCTTGTACTGTTAATGCCCTTCCCATTAGTCCCTATTCTCACATGCTGTGTTGTCTTTTCCCTTCCTCTCTGAGGATCCCAAATGGAAGGCAGATCCCACCAAGCAGCCCATCCATTTTGCCTTTTCACCAAGACTTTTCTCCTTCTGCTGAGCTGCTGTGGCAACCAGGGACCGACCTATTCCTTAGCACCTCCTGCATGGTGCAGACCTTCTGGGATGGGAACCAAGCTCTGCAGCTGCTGCCTTTGAGTCCTCCAAGGCTGTTGCTGCCAAGGGTTTCTTTCTTGGTTCTCTCAACACAACATCCCATAATAATAGAAACCCCATAGAGACCCACAGAGTCCCATATAGAATCAGAGAATCATAGAATCACCAAAGTTGGAAAAGACCTACAAGATCATCCAGTCCAACCGTCCACCTATTACCAGTAGCTCCCACTAAACCATGTCCTTCAACACAACATCCACTATGAATTGAAACCCCATAGAGCCCCATAGAGAATCACAGAAACACCAAGG